>NW_023601667.1:0-17902 GCF_014898055.3 Talpa occidentalis
ACACAAGACAATCACATAATAAAAAGCAGCCTTGCTACTCAGAAGAAGTGTATGACTGTGCATCCAGGGAGTGGAATTTTAGTCTCTGCTTTTAAGTGGCTGTATGCTCTTTGATAGTTAGTTTTGAGTTGATGGGTCAGGCTCTCCGGAGTTCTTTTCTGCTCCCTCAGCCAAAGAGCTCATTCAGATAGGTCTTTAGGGTAGACATGTCTCCTTTCAGGTAGATTCTCAAAATTGTCTCTCCCTGGTCATGGGGCTTTGGGTGCATTGCTGCCTCTGTGAATCCAGCTCCAGCAGGGACTCTCTGGGCCTGAAACAATTCTCTTCATGGTGACTTCAGGCCAAGAGCTGGGGTATTAGCTTGCTGGGGTCACCAGAGCAGAGCCATTGTTTAAACTAAGACTTAAACTACAGAAATGGATAGTTTCCTGGTTCTGGAGGCTGGAAATCAGGCATCAGGGCTGGATCCTGCCAGTGCTGGGAGGAGACATGTTCCTTGCTCTCCCCCAGCTACTGGCACTTTGCTGGGGCATCTCTGCCACTTCTTGGCCTGTAGCAGCATCACCTGAACTCTGCCTCCACCTTGCTAAGGCATTCCCTCTGCGTGGCTGTGTCCAGTCTCCCCCTCCTAGGAGGGCATTAGTCATATCGACAATGACACCCCAATGACCTCTTCTAACTTGATTACCTCATAAAGACTCCATCTCCAAATAAGCTCACTTTCTGAGGTGCTGGGGGTTAGGACTCCAACATGCCTTTTTAGGGAGGTCACAATTCAGCCCCTAACTGGTGGTCACAGCTTCCACCATTGCCTCCTCCTCCCCCTTGGCTTCCATGTCCTGGCTCCCTCGTGCCATTTCTCACAGTCCCGTTGAGCTCATCTTCTGTGTCTTGCAGGGATCCACCTTGGCAGTTGGCTTTTGACTATCTTCTCCAAATAACCCTGATTTTGCTTCCTTGTGACTGATCTGCTGGAGAATTGTGCAGCTGCCAGACACCCTGTTCCCTGTGTTATGTTGCTGTCATCCTCCCTGGCTTACACCTGGGGTTCTCGAGGCAGGTGGAGGGAAAGGGCTTGTGTGGGTGTGGAGGGTGAGAGGCAATATGTCACAATATGTTACATCTGCTTTTAAGTTCTGTTTCTCCTTCCAGAGAAGGCCCCTTGAGGAAGAAGTAATGGTAAAGTGTACCCTGATGGGCAAAGAAGTTAGGAGTTCCTTCCTCCTGCTCCCCTCCAGGAGTCCTTGAAGGGTCTACTCAGGGTGTTCAGAAGGGAAGATGTGACATCCTTAAATACCAAGGAGCTGACATGGGCAGAGAGATGGAGGTGACCTGTCTATTCGACAGAGGGAGGACATATGCCTCATTATATTTAGAGAATCATGTTCCAGTCAAATGGCCTCATATGAGCGGTGAACCCCCCACCCCCGCCCCCTGGAAGCATTCAAATGAGCATTGGATGGCCATACTTGCCTTGGTCAGAAGTCTGGGCTAATGACTTCTCTGGCCCCTTCCTACTTGAAAAGGCCAGGAATATGAAAATGCCATTTTCTTTGATCTGCTCTGCTCCCTGGAGATCTGATACTCCTATCTGCAAAGCTGCACACTAGTTACAGCCACAAGAGTTCATACCAAGGTAGAAACACTCAAACCTTCACAGCAGGTGTCCCAGAGGTTGGCTTCCCTGGCAAATAGGTGTAAAGCTGAGTCAAGCCTCAGCTAGCGTCTGATGCTGCCCACACCCAGAGATGGCTCCAGGGGGCTTATAAAGAGCACACTCCTTGGAAAGAAACTGGAACAGACTCCAGCTATCAGCTTTGATCTGAAACACGGGGGCGGGCTGAGCCAGGAGCCGGTCCCTCTGCTCTTTACATCTGGGCCTCACCACCTCCTTCCCATTGTGCCTCCTGTAATTTCTAAACCACCCCAAGATTGTCGAGTCTCTCCGTTGCCCTGACAGAACTGAGACTTGTCATTGTCAGCACACCGCTGTCCACACCTTTCCATCAGTGCCACTTACCACTGCAGCTTTGGCAGGAGGAGATGAAAGCCGGAGGAGTTTTTCATCAATCCTGACAGCAAAAGATGAAGAGAATAGATTTGTAGATTAAAAAAAATCCCAGCTTATGTAAATTACAAAGGTATTTCAAAATCAGAAGCTTATGCTTTAAGTCGGAGTATGTTAGAGAGAACATCACCACCAAAAATTATTCAATATGTGTTTCTTTGAGTGAATTGTTTATTAAGGCAAATATTTGAATGCTGCCGGGCAAATCTTTCCTTTATTTTCCTAAAAAGTCTTTTAGAAGTTATACACTGGATCAAGAAGATGTGGTCTATATACACAATGGAATATTACTCAGCAATCAAAAAAGATAAACTCATGCCATTCACAGCAACATGGATGGAGCTGGAAGGGATTGTGCTCAGTGAAATAAGCCAGAAAGAAAAAAGAAAAATAGTGGATGATTTCACTCATAGGAGGAAAGTAGAGGAACCAAATAAGGGATCAGGAAAAAAAGTAATTATAATAAATTAAAAATCAAAATCAACAGGCAACTATGAATTAGGGACATTCTGCAGGGGAGGAAGAGGTAGAAGGATCAAAACAGGGGAGGGAAGAGCACAAGCGGCTATGGTGATGGTGCATGGGTCAACTGGTGGTGGGAATTTCACAGGGACTACACCTGAGAGGAGAAAGCATACATTGTACAAAAAACAAAGAATGATGTAAAATAAAAGAAGTAATACACTGAATACACATTTAGTAACAGAGGATGAGATACATTTCTGCGTGGCTTTATTATTTATTTTTTAAAAAATGAAGTCTTGGTCCCAGGTGTGGAGGTGGTAATCAGCCGGCCCATGGTTTCCCTTCTTGGCTTTGGGAGTCTCTGCTTCACCCAGAATCATGAGTCATGTTCAGCATTGTACCCAGAGTCTCTAGCATGGCCTTGTGGGTGTCACGGTGCAAGACAAGAAAAGAAAAAGATGTCCCTTCTCAGTGCTCATCGGTACAAGACAACACAGTCTGTTTTGTATTTTTCAGTGGGGAGAAGTTCCACAGGCCAGTCCTACAAGGTGGAATTGACAAAGCAGGGTGATGTGTGGGAGACGCTGGGTCCTCTGGCGGGACTCCCCAAGGTGGGGGGGCACTGAGCAGAGATCTGATTGACATGTAGCAACTGGAGAGACCTGGAGAGTGGTGTCACGGGTCCTGCCAAAGGAGTGATTTAAGACACAAGAAGATCATCCTTCATTCATCAAATCTTTAAAGAGTCCTAGCTACCTGCCAGGGATGGCTAAAGCTGCCTGGATGATGTTAGGCTGGACTGTTTCCAGTGGAGGGAGCAAGAATACTGCAAGACAGCCTGGGTGTCTTTCTCCCCAGCTGCTTCGCTCTTATTCTTGTTGTGCAGCTCAGCTTCCTCTGGAGAGCTGGCCTGACTTCTCCCTGATGTGTGATATCAGAGGCCTGTCCTAGGTCTTTGCCTGAGGAGTACCTCATTCTGGGGTTCAGGAGTAGGAAGCTCATATTCTGGTAAATGGAAGTGACATTCTCCATTATCAACTGCGGCCAGGGATCACATCTGCTTGGCTTCTCTCTCTCTTTAACTACATATGTATGGAGAATGTACCAGAAGGTGGATTTTAAAGTAAATGGGCAAAATAGGGTATATGTCCTGAGCTAAGGAATGGGTTGGAGTCCAGGATTTTAAGAAGCGAGGAGGTGGACTCATCTGATAACAGGAGGGCTTAGATGATAAAGACCAGATACTCTGGAATTAGATATTTACCCTGCCGTGTAGATAGGTTTCTCTGATGGAAAGGTTATTTCTGCTGGGCCTCCCTGGTGGCACAGGGGTTAAAGTCTCAGAGCTATCAAGCTATGGCCAGCCACTGCAGCATGAGTTTGATCCCCAACCAGGGAGCTGACCCATATGGCCCAGCAGACCTCTCCTGTATCACCTGCTACTCCCCTCCGCAGTGTATTTCAGCAGATCTGCCTGTTCTGCTCCCCACTCTGTCTCTGGTGAATCCTCTCACCCCACACCTCTGGCCTACACCCCAGTTCTTTTATGCATAAATAAATAAATAAATTTTTTTTTTTTTTTTTTTTTTTTTTTTTTAAAAAAAAGGTTATTTCTGCTAAAAGTCTTACTCGGGTAATATTCCCCAATTTTCATTCTTCTAGGTAGTTAAGGGATAAACATTACCCGTTGGGCTTGCAGGGTCTCAATTGCCCTTCACTTGAAATAATCCACATGTCAAAGTGACATGTCTTGGGAAGACCTGTTCTGAACATCTTGGGGAGGTCTGTCCTTCAATCTCTTCCTGAGATTATTCACAGTACTTCAGCTATAAGAGTTTAGGGATGACTGTGAACCCCAGCCTCACCTGGGAGATGGGGTGAGGGCCCTGAGAGGAGGGTATGATGCCTCAAAGGCTAGGGGCCCAGGGTGCAGGGATTGTGGTATCTCCAGGGAGTTTCAAGTCCCAGGGAAGTGCAGAGTTCCCCCAATCCAGAGGCCACAGGAGTTTGCACAAAGATACTGGAGGTATCTACAGAGACTGGAGGTCAGAGCCCCCTCTCCCTCTCTTCAGGCACCACTAGACCTTCCTGGTTCTAATGGGTCTTTGAGGGGGCAGGTAGCAGAGGAGTGGGCGATAGGGGATACCTAATATGACTCTGATGTTATTTCCTCACCTCTTCAGTAGGAGTTGGAGAGAGGGGAAGAGGAGTAAGGACGTGGGAGGTAAATCCAAGTTGAAATTAGTTTCTCCCTCTGTAAAATGTGTTTAATAATGTTACCTAGCTCAGGGCCTCCCTGGTGGCATAGGGGTTAAGTCTCAGCCTACCAAGCTATCCGTAGCCACTGCAACATGAGTTCAGTCCCCAGGCAGGGAGCTACCACATGGCGCAGCAGACCTCTCCTGTCTCACTCACTGTTCCCCTCAGCAGTGTATTTCAGTAGATCTGCCTGTTCTGCTCCCCACTCTGTCTCTGATGAATCTTCTCACACCACCCCACACCTCTGGCTTATACCCCAGTTCTTGTATGCATAAATAAATAAATCTTTAAAAAAAGTTATCTAACTCATAGGATTATTGTGAAGATTAAGTGAGACAATAATACAAGAAAAGTGCCTCTTCAATTCTCACGTGGGCGAACGGGCTGACAGAGACAACCATCTAGGTCAGCGTCACCCACACCCACCCAGGAGAGTTAACAGGGAGTCGGCCATGAAGCACTGGAGGCTGGGACATTGGGAGGGCTGTGGGCTGCCTGCTCTGCCCCGGCGGTCTCCGGTTCCCCCCTCCAAGGGTCATGCCTCTAGAGTATTCAAGGGAACCTAAGACTGCGGTCCTTTATAGACAGATTCTGGGGCAATGGGGGTGGGAGAGGCTATGGATCTGGCTCTCTGAAATTCACAGCAGCACACCCCCAAATTACATGATTTTAAAGTTGTATATTTGAGGGCCTCCCCGGTGGCGCAGCGGTTGAGCGCTGGGTTGCGAAGCTGCCTGCGGACTTTGCGGCGCCGGTTCGATCCCCGGCTGCTCCCCGGCCACTGGAGGAGGGTCCCACATGGCGCGCAGACCTCTCCTGCCGCCCGCTGCTCCCCTCAGCAGTGTACTTCGGTCCTTCTGCCTGCTCTGCTCCCCACTCTGGCTCTGGTGAATTCTCTCACCCTCCCGCGCTTCTGACTGTACCCAATGCATGTACAAAACAAACAAATGAATACATAAATAAATAAATAAAAATACATGCCTCTCTTAAAAAAAAAAAAAAAAATAAAGTTGTATATTTGAATTACGAAACAAATGTGCCATAAAAACAGCAAATACAACAGTGCATACAGGAAAGGCAGAAATTCTTTTCCAGAGTCCCCCGCCCCCAGCCCATTCCTCAAAAGTCAGCCCTGAGACCCCTGGAGACCTTTCCTGGGGGTTCCTCTCACCCAGCTTCCCTCCAGGCTTCTCACCTGATTTCTGAGGCTCCCAAACCTTGGTTCTTTGCACCTGCACACCCTCTAGTGGGTGCTTTGCATATAGAAGGTGAGGCAGTATGGGGAAATAGCATGGCCTCAGTTCCTCATAGATCAGGATGTAAATTCTTGTTCTTTTTTTTTTTTTTTTTTATAGAGGCATGTTTTTATTTATTTGTTTGTTTGTTTGCTTGCTTTGTTTATACATGCACTGGGTACAGTCAGAAGCGCGGAAGGGTGAGAGAATTCACCAGAGCCAGAGCGGGGAGCAGAGCAGGCAGACTGACGAAATACACTGCTGAGGGGAGCAGCGGGCGGCAGGAGAGGTCTGCACGCCATGCGGGACCCTCCTCTGGTGGCCGGGGAGCAGCCGGGGATCGAACCTGCGCCGCGGAGGCTGCAGGCAGCTTCGCAACCCAGCGCTCAACCTCTGCGCCACCGGGGAGGCCCTAAATTCTTGTTCTTACCTTGTCTTACTAGACCTTGACTGGCTAGCCCACGCAGGGCTAAGAGGGAACCAGGAACAATGTCACTGCTAAAAAGAAAACTGACCACCAAATTGTGTCATTGGTGATCCTAATGCGTCAAAGGCACAATGACAACAATAAGAAACATTTATGGAAGCTCTTATTAAGGTCCAGGCATTGCTTTAAATGCTTGATATATGTTAGCTTGTTGAAATTGTTAGTTAATATTGCTAGTTTCTCACAACAGCATCCCTCAGAAGTACTATTATTAAGTAGCAGCTCCCCTCTGGAGTCAGATTAACCTGTGTTTGCCAACCTGATTCTGCCACTTTGCAGCCGTGTGATCTTAGGCTTACATAAACTCTCTGACTCAGTTTCCTCTCTTGTCAAATGAGGATGATGACAGGATCTCCCACAGTGGGTGACTGTAAGGATTAAATGAACTTGTCTGTTAAGTGGTTGGCACAAAGAAATGTGATTGGCTCGGGAAATGTGATGAAATTCTGGCCCTGGGTCTCAGCGAGTGACTGACAGGGGAGGAATTTGAACCCAGGTCTGCATGCCCAATAGAGCCCATCAGGTCCCCACCAAGTGTTGGGGCTTCAGAAGCCCTTTCTTTCACTGAAGTAAAGATGACAAGTGTGCCCTCTGAAGATCCATTTCTTGGGGGCCATGGGAAGTAAAGAATGTGCTGGAATCTTATTGGGGGTGAGGTCAGCTTTGTGCCAGGCTTTCCTGGGGAAAAGCCTGAAAGTGCCCCACCTTGATCATTGCTTGGCGGGGAAATTTTCTGCTCGTTGGGGGATTCTGTGGATCCTAATTAGGGCTGTGATTCTAAGATTCAAATACTACCAATGTGGCAAATAATATAATTGCCAGGGGCCTCCCTGGTGGCACAGGGGTTAAAGTCTCAGTGCTATCAAGCCACTGTGGCATGAGTTTAATTCCTGGCCAATGAGCTGACACACATGGTGCAGCAGACCTCTCCTGTCTTACCTGCTACTCCTCTCAGCATTGTATTTCAGTAGATCCACCTGTTCTGCTCCCCACTCTGTCTCTGGCGAATCCTCTCACCACCACATATCTGGTGTACACACCAGTTCTTGTATGCATATATAAATAAATCATTATTTTTATTTTTTTAAAGATTTATTAATTTATGCATATAAGAGCTGGGGTCTAGGCCAGAGGATTGGGGGGTGAGAGGACTCACCAGAGACAGAGTGGGGAGCAGAACAGGCAGATCTACAGAAATACACTGCTGAGGGGAGCAGCGGGCATTACAGGGGAGGTCTGCTGCGCCATGTGGGATGCTTCCTGGTCGGGGATCGAACTTGTGCTGCAGTGGCTCCCGATAGCTTCATAGTGTTGCTACTCAACCCCCTGCACCACCAGGGAGGCCCAATAAAATATATCTTTAAAAAAATATATATGTATATAATGGCCCGGGGACCAATGAAGGCACAGAAAACAGGCAGCTGCCTCCTAAGAGCAATCAGAGAGAGGCTGTAAGACCTGACTCTGGAAAGGGTGATGGCCATTGGTCATCAAAGATGGAAGGAAGGTAGGAAGTGAAGGAAAGGACATTCTAGTTAGAGGGCCAATGTGAGCCAAGGCAGATAAGCTAGAGGCAGCTTCTGAGAAGGGAATGAATTTGAGGCAATAAGTGGCAAAAGATGAGGCTGCAGAGGTGGGCAGAATTTGGAGCTCTGCATGTAATCTGTCAAAGAGGCTGAAATTTCTTTGGTTGAAAAACCAATGAAGAGTTGTGAAGGGAGGGAGTGACTCTGGTAATGTTATGTCATCTGCAAAATGGGATGACTCCTTCAGTGTCCTCTGTTAGTTCCTACTTATCTCATCCCTCCACCAGTAAATACGTATTTCCAGAGGGCAGCCAGAGTGAACTTCCTCTGCTGGAACAGAGGAAAGTAGGTTCACTCCCTGCTTCCTTCCACGGTCACGTCTCTTTGGGGTCTCTTCCCTGCAACCTATCTAGAATTGTACTCCCTCCCGTTATTCCTCTTCCCTCCTTTAATTTTCTCAATAATGATTCCCACCAAATGACCTACAACGGTTTTTTCTTGGTTAGTGCTCATCTCTGCCGACTACTATGTCAGCCCAGGGAAAGCAGAGTTTTTATCTTTTGGTAACTGATGTATTTTTATGGTCTAGAAAAGAGTCTGAAATATATTAGACCCTAAAAAATATATTATTGAGCAAATGAATATAATAAAGATTCTGGCAGAACTTCCAGCCCAGGTGCAATGACCATTCCAATGCAGGCATAATCAACAAGTTTGCTTACTTACAGCTCCTTCCTTTCAAGATTCATGATCAGGGCCTCAGCACTCTTATCTACAACGTCGAGCAGCCCGCCAAGCTGGTCTCTCTCTCCAAAGCCATCCACAGTACCAGGCATCCCTGCATCTTTCCCCCTTGTCTTGTCCCCCTTGTCTGGGACTTTGCAAATGGTTGTGCCTGCCGAAAAGCGATGTTATCAATCGCTTGTCCATAACAGATATGGACACAGTTGTGTATAAAACGAACCCTTGGTATTTAACCAGGTGCTCAAGACCTTAAGGGGCTACCCAGGTCTGGGACCTCATGCATGGGTAATAAAGCTTCTCCTGACCTCACCATTCCTGAAGTACCGCTTGTTCTTCCCCTGCCTGGGTAAAAGTCTAGAACTTATTTCTCCAACAGCAGTAGCAGGGTGTGGAATGGGCTGGGAGCACATCAGTTAGGCTCTCTAAACCCCTGAGGTTGCACTGGCTCGATCATGGTCATGTGTACAATAGAGATGGTTGTGGTGTGGAATCCATAGGAGAGTCATTCCTTTGCTGTCCTGTTCGCTGCGGGTAAGTTACAAGAAAAGACAAAACTCCACCGTAGGGTAAGGTAAAAGGATCAGGGTTTTCTGCCCTCCCGCCAATTGGATAGATGAGGGAATGCTGCAGTCCTGAATGCATGCCTGATGGCCGGCACCTGGAGCAGGGTGTGGGCATATGTAGATGGGATTCACCTGGGCTAAGACTGGGCTTTTAAGGGCGGCGTCACGGGGACGCCAGCAGAAGCCAAGAGAAGAGAAGCCGAACAAATGGAAGAGCAGAGAGCCGAGACCACCAGAGAATGCCTGAGAGCCCAGATACAGTGAAGACTTGCTGGGGGCTGGGAGGCCTGCCAGCCTGCCATGTGCCTGGTAAATCTAAATAAAAAACCTGCAAAGCCACTGAGGGTTCCAGGACTCTTCCTTGACCCGTTCTGCTGGATCAGAAAACCTGCCCTGTGTCATTCCTGCCCACTACATCCACCTAGAGGGAAGCATGGCCTCGCGGCTCCAAAGCAAGGGGGTAAATTTGCGCAGCCACAAAAGAGGGTGGCGGCTCTGCGCAGCCGCAAAGGAGCGGGGCGGTTCTGCGCAGCCGCAAAGAGGCGAGGCGGTTCTGCGCAGCCGCAGAAAGATCGGCGGGGCGAGGCCCACCCTCACCTGGCGCCCCTTCGCGCCCGGCCCGGCTGCCGGGCGGGCGGGTCTGGGTCCCGCGCGCCTCGCCGCGGCGGCTGAGGCCGGCTCTGCTGCGCCCGTCTCGGGTCGCCAGCCGTCCCCCTGAGCCGCCGCCGTCATGCTGCTGCCCGTGTTCACCCTGAAACTGCGCCACAAAATCAACCCCCGTATGGTGGCCGTAGGGCGCTACGATGGGATTCATCCATGCCTGGCAGCTGCCACCCAAGCGGGCAAGGTAACCGCTCCCACCCGCCCCGAGCCCGCCCCGGGGTCCTCTCGGCTCTGCAGGCCGTGCCCCTTCTACCCCGCCCCTCTGTGCCGGCCCCGCCCCAAGCTCGGGTTGCCAGGCAACCGGTTGGCTGTCACTCAGCCAGCAGCGCTCCACCCTGCGCGGAGAGACGAAAAATGGATTTTCTGAGAAGTTAGTCCTATTTGGCGCCAGGCGCTTGGGCAGTGTTGGGGTTTCCATACGGAAAGGGAGCTTAGGGGGAAAAAGTCCTCTTGTGAGGGTTGGGCCTGATCAGGGATAGTAGTATTAGCGGGCCCCAGATTCGAGCCCAGAGTTTCTACCTGGTACTCTGGAAATCCTTCCACTACCTCACATTTGTCTGTCAGGCCAGTTTTACAGGGGAGCAGTTGGCGAATACAGCGACTCCTAAATGACTCACCCGCACTTTTGATTTTTATCCATGTACATACATGTCTTTTCCCATAATTTATTCGTTAAGTACCTACTAGGTGCTTATTATGTGCCAGGCACGTTGCAAGGTGTGGGAGTCACAGAGGTGGAAAAGACTAGGTCATTCAACATTCGCCGGACTTTTACTGAATACCTTGGTTGTACTGAATGTTGAGAATTCAGAGTTAAAGCTGTATTCCCTACTTTCAGTTGGTTGTAGCCCAAGTGGATAAGGGACAAGGCAAATCAAGACGCTGTGCCGATGGAGGCATGTCCGAATACATGAAATCCAGTGACACCAAGCGTAGTTACTTCTAACGCTGGCAAAGCCTTATTAATGATTTCAGCATCGCTGCAGTGCCAAGGGGCAGCTGCATGACACGGCTGTGGTGGATCCTGGCTCCATTACCTACACATTTCATGACCTGAGGCAAGGCACTTAATAACAGTATCAATCACATGGGATTGTTACAAGTATTAAATAAGATAATACATGTAAAATGACATAATTGTTAGCTTTTAATAATTGCTTTTTATTACTCCCATTTTACTGGTTAGAGTAGTGGTTCAAAGTCATGGTAGCGGCTTGTCAACTAGAAAGTGGTGCAAATGTGATTTGAGTGCATGTCTCTGATTCAGTGTGGTATAAGCTAACATATAAGGATGTATAGTTTTCAAGACACTTCTGCAAATTTATTTCATATGATAGGTATTGTGATGTATAGGTAAAAAGCATGATTCATTTTCATTAAAGAATAAAGTGCTTAGCACAAAAGAATTTCATACTGGTTCAGCTATAGATGCACAGCAGCAAAATAAATGGATGAAAGGTCCCATTGATATTAGCTCAGCATCTAATTTTTACTGGGGACTTACCTATGTGTTGGGCACTGTTCTTAGCTATGCAGTTGCAAGGGTATGGCAGACAAGTCTCAACCCCCTTGGAGTTTACATTTGAGAGGGAGAGATGAAACACATACACTGTCCTCACAGGAGGAAAAAATCCAATAAAGGGATGGGGATAAAGGGAGATTACTATTTTAGATACATAGGCCTCTGTTAAGATACCATTTGTTGTGAAGTTGGAAGGAAATGATGACACAAGCCCTGCAGATATGTGGTAAATGTCTTCCAGCAGAGGAATCAGAAGGAAATATGCTGATTGTATTCCAGGAACACAAGGAGGCTGCTGGGGCTGGAATGAAATGAGCCAGTGAGGTAGCAGGAACCAGGTCATACAGAGGCTTGTAAGCCATGGTAAAGACCTTGGTTTTGGTTAAGTGGGTGATGGGATTTGATTTGTTTTAGATAAAGCATAATTTTGACTGGTACTTGGAGGATGTGCTGCAGTCAGGCTCAGGGAGGCAGTAGGAGTGGAAGCAGGGGAAGCCCTTTCACTAATGTGACCTAGAATGAGGCAGGACTCTGGAATGTAGGTCTGCTTCTGAAGATGACAAAAAAAAAAAAAAGTCTTGTGTAAGTTGGACCCTTTGTGTTCAGAACTTTAAACAAGTCTGTGAGTTCTGACTTGACCTTTTATCTTGAGGCTTAAAGATTTTTTTGATAATATTTTATGATCCAGGTAACACAGATATGTCCTCCTTGAAAAACAAACTTTCCAGGTAAGGCTTAAAGCCCTCCTTGATCATTCCGGACCCTCATCTTTGATTTTATTATTAGGACTCTGTTGTGAACATGGACCTTACTATCTGGGGTCTGGTCTCTGAACATGAACAAAAATACTTTAAACAGGGGTTTCTTGCTAGATGAACATTAGTGTTTACCTCTGGGGATGTTTTCCTCTTAGCCTGAATCTGAGGGGGCCTGTTGAATTTATATTGTCAGCAGCACGCCCTCAGTTAGGAAGTTGTGTGAACTTTAGTCAGTCCTTTGGTTGAAGGCGCCAGAAGTGGTCCATTTGTTTTGTGACTGAGCTTGGCCTGAAGACACAGGTAGGTCTCCTGGGAGCTTCCCTGTGTGTAGAGAACCACAGGTGGGGAATTAGGGAGAAGGCAGACTCCTGGGATTTTTGTTGCTCTTGACAATAAACTTCAAACTCTTTCATTCCAATGACAAACAATTCATGAGTTATTTCCTGTTCTTTCTCAGTATATCTAATTACTAGACTGCTCTGTGGGAATTCTTCTGTTCAGAACTGTTATAAAAGGAAGCATGAGCTCAGGGTCTGGAGGCAGACCCCGGGCATCATGTCTGAGCCCTATCACTCACCAGTCTCAAGATCTGAACCTTCTGCCATATCAGTGTGACCTTCAGTAACATTTATAAAAGCTTGTTGTAAAGTGTTACACAAATGAGAATATGAACAGTAACCACACACCTTTTCTATGTTTCTAGTCAATTCTTTTGAAACTTATTTTTTATTGAATAGACTTCCTTGTTGAGGTAACAATTAAAAGTTAGTCCTGTTTGGATTTATTCCAAAGGGATGAAGTACTCATTTAAAATGATTGAATTTTAGATTTAGAAGGGGCTTAAAGGGATTCCAGTCCAGTGCATTCCCTGCGTTGTTGGTTTTTTTTTTTTTGTTTGTTTTTTTTTAAGTATTTTTTTTTTTAATAGAGGCATGTTTTATTTATTTATTTATTTATTTGTTTTTGTTTACACATGCACTGGGTACAGTCAGAAGCGCGGGAGGGTGAGAGAATTCACCAGAGCCAGAGCGGGGAGCAGAGCAGGCAGAAGGACCGAAGTACACTGCTGAGGGGAGCAGCAGGCGGCAGGAAAGGTCTGCGCACCATGTGGGACCCTCCTCCAGTGGCTGGGGAGCAGCTGGGGATCGAACCGGCGCCGCAGAGGCTGTGGGCAGCTTCGCAACCCAGCGCTCAACCACTGCGCCACCGGGGAGGCCCGGGTTTTTGTTTTTTGTTTTTGTTTTTATATTCCCCTAAAAAACTTTTTTTAAGGCAAGAAAAATTTTCCTAATGAAATTTTATACCACAGATACACTGTTTTTGTATTGTGACCTTTGGAGGAACATTAACTACTCTAAGATCACTCCATATTGCTTTTTTGAGAGTGCATGTTTTAGTCTAAACCTTGTTTTCACATATGAAGCCCAAGGAAATTGGATGGTTTGTGCAGACACTGAGGTGATATAGTTGAAAATGCCAAATTAATGAACTTTGAGCTAATTATTTGATTCTATCTTTACTAGTTTAGACTATGACAGTGTTCAAGAAGTTTGATTTGTATAACTTAATTGAAACAGATTTCCTCACTATCAGGCTTCAAAATTAACAGTTTTAACTTTTAAAAGTAACAGTTTTAAGGGTTAACAAGTGAATTTATTAGGGGCTTGGGTGAAAGATACTAACGGACATGTTTATTATTTTATTTCCAGTGATCTTGTAGCTGGTCGAAGCTTCCTAAAGGTTAACCAGCAATAAGCCATTTTTATAAGACTGCTTTGACCACTAGCTGGTCAACTAGTATATGAGCTGCTCTGATAGCAAATACTGGATCTTGTCCATTACCTTGTATTTTACAAGACAAAAGCCACTGAATTTCCACCCATCATAGTGATTGAAGGCTAGCACAGAACTGTGGATAAATGTTTTAAGTTTCCTTAAGGTGATTAAGTGACTTCTTAATGTTTACATCTGTTGTAACCTGGGTCTTTAAAAAAAATAGGTTAATTTTACATTTTTGGTATTTTAAGGAAATGTAATAAACTGCTTTTGCTTTAGGTTTTTATTCACAATCCTCATAAACGGAGCCAGCATTTCAGTGTGTCCAGAGTCTTGCAGAGCCCCCTGGAGTCCGATGTTTCGCTTCTCAACATTAACCAGGCAGTCAGCTGCCTGACTGCAGGAGTGCTGAACCCTGAACTTGGCTATGACACTCTGTTAGTGGGGACACAGACTAACCTTTTGGCTTATGATGTCTACAATAATTCAGATTTGTTCTACAGAGAGGTAAGTATCCCCCTTTGTAAATATACAATTGTCATTACTCATTAATGCCCATTTGGATTTTTTATGCTTGAAAGAGAGCAGACATTTATTTTGGTTTGTTTATTAAGTGACTTATAGTTAAGTAATCAGCAAGGCTTGCCATTTACATCTGCTTTATCTACTTGACACTTATTTATTTGGTTGGTAACTACTTGGTGACACTCCAGCTTGTCTCTCATGAGATGTAGCTATAATACCGCCATCTGTCAAGATCTCCTAATGAGAATTCAGCCAAGAGCCAGAAAACCAGCAAACAAGTCTCCAGTGGCTTTGCATTAAAGTTTAGTGCAGTAGTTTATAGGAGAAGTACTTAATGTGACTTGTTATCTGTCAACTATAGGCAGCTTTAATACCCAAGTAAATTCATAATTTTATAGAAAAGATAGGGAAGCAAATAGAAAAAAAAAATCAATGATATTTCTTCATGTAGAAATAACATTTTTTTTGCTTTCAGAAGAGAAAAGAACATTGTATTTTAGACGACTATTTTGAAAATTGAGGTAACATTAATTTATAGCATTATATAGGTATTAGGTGATACCTGACTCAGTTGAATTGGTTTATCCAGGTTTTTTTTACTAAGTGTATATATAATTGATTTTTTTTTCTTTTTACAAAATGGTATCATACTGTATAAGTGTAGCCTTTTACTTTTTTCCTGTAATAGCTACATTAAGATATAATTTCTATACCATACAATTCAGTGGTTTTAGTTTATCCAGAGAGTTGTACAGCCATCACTACAATCAATTTTAGAAAATTTTCATTATCCCAATAGAAGCCCAAGCCCATCAGTAGACACCTCCCATTTTCCCTCAACTTCTCATCCTTAGACAACCACTCATCTACTTTCTGTCTCTATAGCTTTGCCTATTCCGGGTTTTTCATATAAATGACATCATATAATATGTGGCCTTTTGTCACTGACTTCTTTCCCTTAACGTAATATTGCCAGGCTTGATCCTTGTGGTGGCATGTACTTCATTCTTTTTGGGACTGAATAATATTTTGTTGTATGTATATACCATGTTTTATTATCCAGTTGTTAGTTAATGGACATTTGGGTTGTTTCCATTCCATGGCCTTTTTATTCAATATTATTTTGTGAACATCTTTATATGAGGTATCTCTATATCTATGTTTTATTCTTATTGATTGCATAGTATTTCATTGTGTTAATATATCAAAATTTGTTTAATTCCATATAGCTGCATATTTATGTTATTTCCATAGTTCATACTTTGATATGCTCAGATTTTTGCCAGTTTCTCTATTTCCTAAGATAAGTTCCTAGAAAAGCAATTACCTTTTTTTTTTTGGTATTTTTTATTTGGGTAAAATGTACAGTGAAATGCACAGACCTTAAACTATACGACATTTCCATCACTTAGAAAATGTTTTTGTGTCCTGTGCCAGGAAATTTCTGTTCTCCATAGACAATCACTGTTGCTCTGATAGCTATAGATTAGCTTTCCCTATTCTTGAATTTCACACAAATGGAATCATACAGAATATATTCTTTCTTGTCTGGCTTCTTTCACTCCATGTATTTGTAAAAATCATCCATGTTGTTGCTCATGACTTTAGTTCTTGTTCATTGCTGAGTGGTATTCCATTGTGAGACTATATCATAATTGCTTATCTGTTCTTTCATGATAGACTTGTGGGAGGGACACTGGAGCTGTTAATAGTTTTTGACCTCTATGAATAAAATTGCTATAAACATTTTTATATGAGTCTTTTGTGGCCTTTTTTTTAAAGATTTATTTATTTATGCATACAGGAACTGGGGTGTAGGCCAGAGGTGTGGGGGATGAGAGAATTCACCAGAGACAGAGTGGGGAGCAGAACAGGCAGATCTACCGAAATCCACTGCTGAGGGGAGCAGCGGGTGAGACAGGCGAGGTCTGCTATGCCATGTGGGTTAGCTCCTTGGCCAGGGATTAAACTCATGTTGCAGTGGCTGGCAATAGCTTAATAGTGCTGTGTCTTTAACCCCTGCACCACAAGGGAGGCCTAGTGGACATATGTTTTAATATATCTTGAGTAAATACATATGAGTGGTTGTATCATCTTACCCTTCCATCAGAAGAGTATGAGAGTTCCAGTTGTCCCATATTCTTTGTAATTTTTGGTGCTATGTCTTTTAATTTTAGCCATTTTATTTATTTACTTATCTTAAAGATTTAATGTTTTAATGTTAAGTAGTATCTCATTGTGGTTTCATTTTGCATTTCCTCATGAACAGTGATGTAGAACAGGGCCTCCCGGTGGCGCAGTGGTTGACCACTGGGTTGCAAAGCTGCCCGCAGCCTCTGCAGCACCGGTTCGATCCCCGGCCACCGGGTGAGCATCCCACATGGCACGAAGACCTCTCCTGCAACCCGCTGCTCCCCTCAGCAGTGTACTTTGTCAGTCTGCCTGCTCTGCTCTCCACTCTGACTCTGGTGAATTCTCTCATCCTCCCACGCGTCTGACTGTACCCAGTGCTTGTATAAATAAATAAATAAATCTTTAAAAAAAAAAGTGATGTAGAACAGCTTTTCTGTGCTTGTTGTCTATTTATGCCTTTTACGAAGTACCTAAGTCTTTTTTCACCCGTATTTTATTGATTTGTAGACATTCCTTGTACAATTCCTTTATCAGCAAAGTTTCAACTTCAGTGAAGTTCAAATCATCAATCTTTTTCCTGAGCATTTATTGTTTTTTCTGTCCTTCTCAGAAATCTGTCTGTTTCAAGGTCACAAATGTACTCTCCCTATGGTTTCGAACAGGGCTGATACTGAGTTTTGGGATTACTTATACTTTTTTTTTTTTTGCTTTGAAGTGAGGTATAGGCCAGAGGTGTGGGGGCTGAGAGGATTCACCAGACAGAGTGGGGAGCAGAAGAACAGGCAGATCTACTGAAAAACACTGCTAAGGGAGCAGTGGGTGAGACAGGAGAGGTCTGTTGTGCCAGATGTAGGCTAGCTCCCTAACTGGGGATTGAACTCAGGCTGTAAAGGGGATAGTGCTGAGACTTAACCTAGGCCACCAGGAAGGCCCACTAGGGATTTATTCATTTTATGAAATTGGGTCACACATTTGTAAAGGATGGGTTTCGAAATTTAAAAGGTAGACTGGTCGACTGGAGGCCCAGTGAAGAGCTGATGTTGAAACTCAAATTCAGAGGCAGTCTGGTGTCATAATCTTTCCTTCCTCTGGGGAGGGCCTTCTTTTTCCTATTTAGATCTCTACTTGTTAGATGAGGCCCACCCATATTATGGAGAGTAATTTGCTTTATACAAAGT
>NW_023601668.1:0-17888 GCF_014898055.3 Talpa occidentalis
GGCAGCTGCCCAGGGCCCTGCGCCTGCGACCTAGGCTTGCGGAGAAGGCGGAGGCCCTCCCTGAGTGAGCAGGAACAAGGTGCCCAGGCAGGGAGCGGGATTCAAAAAGGCGCCATTCCCGCGCCACTGATCTGGGCTATCGCACGCGTCCTGGAACGGAGGGCTTTGGAACTGAGACCCAGGCGGAGGCCCTCCCTGAGTGAGCAGGAACAAGGCGCCCAGGCCGGGAGCGGGAGTCAAAAGCGCCATTCCCGCCCGCCCACTGATCTGGGCTACAACCGGCGTCCTGGAACTGAGGGCTTTGGAACTGAGACCCCCCGGGCGCGGAGGCCCTCCCTGAGTGAGCAGGAACAAGGCGCCCAGGCAGGGGAGCGGGATTCAAAAGGCGCCATCCCGCGCCACTGATCTGGGCTACAGCCCGCGTCCTGGAACTGAGGCTTTGGAACTGAGACCCGGGCGGAGGCCCTCCCCGTGAGTGAGCAGGAACAAGGCGCCCAGGCAGGGGAGCGGGATTCAAAAGGCGCCATTCCCGCGCCACTGATCTGGGCTACAGCCCGCGTCCTGGAACTGAGGGCTTTGGAACTGAGACCCGGGGCACGAAATTAGGGCGTGGGTTCCCCACGACGGTGGGGCACAAGGCAGACACAGCACCCCAAAGCCGTTGAGGTGTACCCTACCATCCCCGCTCTGCTCCCTGTCCCACGGGGTGGAAAATCAGCTCCCCAAGGGCTCTAGGAGAGATCTCTGGTGCCACCTAGCGACTTGACCCAGCACAGGCTACTGAAGGAGCTAGTGGCCAGCTGGGGAGTTAGCCCACACCGGGCCCCTTCTGAACAGTAGTCTGAGCCCACAGGGAGAGCGAGCACCCACAGCCGGGGCAGACCAGGCGCGCAGAATAGTGTGCCTGAGACCAGAAGCGCAGGGAGTGTGTCCCACATCACCATTTTAGAACAGGGACATTTCTTCAGTAAAGACTACCTGCAGAAGGCTTCCTCAGGAGCCAGGTGAGCGGGGGAAGTTCGCCCACGCCAGACCCCCTCTGGGCTTGGACTGCAGGCCAGAGGGGAGCAGGAACCCACCGCCGGGGCAGACCAGGCGCACAGGGGAGTGTGTCCCCACATCGGCATTTTAGAACAGGGACCTTTCTCCAAAAGGCTGCTTGAAACTAACAGATGACTCCTGGAAGAACCAGAGGGGAACAGAGAAGCCCACCCAAGATGCCGGCCAGTCCAACAACACAGTGTCCCAACGCATACGGCAAATTAGAAAACAGACAGTAGGGAGGAGAAGACCACACGCAACCTAGCAACTCTCCAGAGAAAAAGCACACCACAAAAAGAAAGCCAGCCCCCAGATTGCAACGACAATAACTTGGAAGAATTTCTGAGCCTTCCAGAAAGAGAATTTAAAATTGCCGTGATTAAAAACTGACAGAAGTCATAAAGGAAAACAATGATAAGGGAAAAAAATCAACGATCAGAAGAATGCAATTGAGTCCCTAGAGAGGGAAAACAATGGTCAGAAGAAGAAATTGAGTCCCTAAAGAGGGAAGTAAAAGAAATGCAGGAGATCAAAGAATTAATGGAAGAACTAAAGAATTCTGGGAAAAGCAATGAAAGCAGAATAGATGAAATGGAAGAACGAATAAGTAATCTTGAAGACACAGAATAAAAAGAACCAAAACAGAGAAGGAAAGAGAAGTACGAAGGAAAAAGAACGAAGAAAGACTTCGGGAACTATCGGACTCCATGAGGAAGGAAATATAAGAGTTATAGGAATACCAGAAGGAGAGGAGAGAGATGTAGGAACAGAGAAAATATTCAAAGAGATAATTGAAGAGAACTTCCCAAATGTGAAGAAGGAGCTGAAAATTGATATACAAGAAGCAAGAAGAACACCAAACTTCCACGACGAAAGGAAAAATACAGCAAGACACATAATAGTAAAGCTCCCAAGAATCCAGGACAAGGAAAAAATAATGAAGCTGGCAAGAGGGAAGAAACAGATAACATTCAAAGGAAAACCAATCAGGCTGACATCAGACTTCTCCGAAGAAACACTACGGGCAAGGAGAGAGTGGAGGGACATAGTCAACAGACTCCAAGAAAACAGATGCCAACCAAGAATACTCTATCCCGCAAAGCTCTCCTTCCTCTTTGAAGAAAGAATATGGACCTTCCCAGACAAACAGAAACTCCGGAATTTCATTGCAACTAAACCCCCACTCCAAAAAATACTACAAGGAGTTCTAAAGCCAGAACCTCAGAGCGACGAATAACAATGAAAGAAGGCCAAAAAAAAAAAAAGTTATTAAAAGAATAAATAAATAAAATCAAAGGAAGACAAACACAATGGCAAATACAGATGTTAACATATCAATATTAACTCTAAATGTAAATGGACTAAACTCTTCAATAAAAAGACACAGAGTTGCAGCCTGGATTAAGAAACAAAACCCAACCTTTTGCTGTCTCCAGGAACACATTTAGCTACAAAAGATAAAAATAGCTCAAAGTTAAAGGATGGAAACAATCCTACAAGCAAATGGCCAAAAAAGAAAGCAGGAACAGCTATACTTATATCAGATAAAACAGATTTCAAACTCAAAAAAATAAAAAAGAACCCAATGGTCACTACATTATGATCAAGGGGACAATACTTCAAGAAGAAATAACACTCATTAACATATACTCACCAAACGAAGGAGCACCAAAATATATCAGACAACTGTTGTCCTCTCTGAAAACAGACATCAGAGAAAACACATACGTAGTGGAGACTTCAACACACCACTATCAACAATGGATAGATCAACAAGACAAAAATAAGTAAAGAAACCAAAGCTCTAAATAAGGACCTAGAGCAATTGGGCTTAACAGACATCTATAGAACACTAAACCCCAAAAAAACGGAGTACACATTTTTCTCAAGCGCACACGGATCATTCTCCAGGATCGATCACATACTGGGCACAAGACAAACATCAACAGATACACCAAGATTGAAATCATATCAACCATCTTTTCTGACCATGAAGGCATCAAACTAGAAATAAACCATAAAAAGAAGGCAAGGAACTTTCCTACCTCATGGAGATTAAAAACCACACTACTGGAAGACCATTGGACTAATGAGGAGATCAAAGAAGAAATTAAAAAATTTTTTGAATTGAACGACAAGGAGGACACCAATATCCTAAATGTATGGATGCAGCAAAAGCAGTAATAAGAGGAAAATATATAGCAATAGAAGCTCACATCAAGAAACAAGAAAGAACGCAAAGAAACAACCTAATCTCGAAGCTCAAAGATCTAGAAAAAGAACAACAAAAAAACCCCAAACCAGTAGAAGAAAAGAAATAATAAAAACCAAAGCAGAAATAAATGAAATTGAAACTAAAAAAACAATCCAAAAGATCAATGAAACCAAGAGCTGGTTCTTTGAAAAAATCAATAAAATAGACAAACCCCTAGCCAGGCTCACAAAGGAAAAAAGGGAGAAAGCACAAATAAACAGGATCATCAATGAAAGAGGAGAAATCACAACGGACACAGCAGAAATCAAAAGATAATCAGTAACTACTATGAACAGTTATATGGAAACAAGTTTAACAATCTAGAGGAGATGGACAAATTCCTACAACTCTACAATCACCCAAAGAGATAAAGAAGAAATAGAACACCTAAACAGACCAATTACAATTAGCGAAATTGAAATGGTAATCAAAAACCTCCCCAAAAACAAAAGCCCAGGACCTGATGGATTTACAAATGAATTCTACCAAACATTCAGAGACGAATTAGTGCCTATCCTTCACAAACTCTTCCAAAAAATTGAGAAGGAAGGGACAATACCAAACACGTTCTATGAAGCCAACATTACACTAATACCAAAACCGAACAAGGACAACACAAAAAAAGGAAAACTACAGGCCAATCTCCCTAATGAACACTGATGCAAAAATCCTCAATAAAATTTTCGCTATCAGAATCCAACAATGTATCCATAAGATAATTCACCACGACCAAGTGGATTCATTCCAGGGGCACAAGGATGGTTTAACATCCGAAAATCAATCAACGTTATCCAACACATCAACAAAAAGAAATATAAAAACCATATGATAATATCAATAGATGCTGAGAAAGCTTTCGACAAAGTGCAACACCCATTCATGATAAAAGCCCTTGAAGTTCTTGGGATACAAGGAACATACCTCAACATCATAAAGGCCATCTATGACAAGCCAACAGCCAGTATCATTCTCAATGGTGAAAAGCTGAAAGCAATTCCATTAAGATCTGGAACAAGACAAGGATGTCCACTCTCACCATTGCTTTTCAATATAATACTGGAAGTCCTAGCCAGGGCAATAAGACAAGAGAAAGACATCCAAGGAATCCAAATAGGAAAAGAAGAAGTCAAACTATCACTATTTGCAGACGATATGATATTATACATAGAGAACCCCAAAAACTCCACAGAAAAGCTAATTCAACTCATCAATCAGTTCAGTAAAGTGGCAGGATACAAAATCAACACGCAAAAGTCAGTAGCCTTCCTATACACAAACAATAAATCTGAAGAAGAAGAAATCAAAAAACCATCCCTTTTGTTATTGAAACAAAAAAAATCAAATATTTGGGAATAAATCTAACAAAAGAGGTAAAGGACCTATACAAAGAAAACTATAAAACACTGTTAAAAGAAATAGAAGAAGACACAAAGAAATGGAGAGACATCCCCTGCTCATGGATTGGAAGAATAAACATTATTAAAATGGCCATCCTTCCAAAAGCAATATACAGATTCAATGCTATTCCAATCAAAATTTCAATGTCATTCTTCAAAGAAATAGAACAATTATTGATGAAATTCATATGGAATCACAAAAAACCCGAATAGCCAAAGCTCTCCTGAAAAAAAAGAAGGGAATGGAGGCATCACACTCCCAGACTTCAAACTATACTACAAAGCCATAATCATCAAAACTGCATGGTATTGGAACAAGAACAGACATACAGACCAATGGAATCGAATAGAAAATCCAGAAATAAACCCACAGATTTATGGTCAACTAATCTTTGACAAAGGAGCAAAGACTATGCATTGGAGCAAAGAAAGTTTGTTCAATAAATGGTGCTGGGAAAACTGGGTCGCTACATGCAAAAGAATGAAGCTTGACCACCACCTCACACCATACACAAAAATCAACTCAAAATGGATTAAAGAACTAGACATAAGACCTGAAACCATAAAAAATATAGAAGGAAATATAGGCGAAACACTACGTGATTTGCACATCAAAGACATCTTTACAGACACATCACCCAAAGCAGTGATAGTGAAGGCAAAGATAAACAGCTGGGACTACATCAAATTAAAGAGCTTTTGCACAGCAAAAGAGACAATAACAAAAACAAAGAGAAACCCCACCAACTGGGAGAACATTTTGCACCCAACTAATGATAAAGGACTGATCACAAAAATCTGCAAAGAGCTGATGAGACTCAACAACAACAAAGAAAATAATCCAGTCAAAAAATGGGCAGAAGAGCTAAAAGAACTTCTCTGAAGAGGAAATGCAAATGGCCAACAGGCATATGAAAAATGTTCAACATCACTTGTCATCAGGGAAATGCAAATCAAAACTACCATGAGATACCATCTTACACCAGTGAGAATGGCACATATTAAAAAAACTAGCAACAACAAATGTTGGCGAGGGTGTGGAGAAAAAGGAACTCTTCTGCACTGTTGGTGGGAGTGCAAACTGGTCCAACCACTGTGGAAAGCTGTGTGGAGATTTCTGGACCTACTAAACATAGAGCTTCCATATGACCCAGCAATTCCACTCCTAGGTATTTACCCAAAGGACACAGAAACATCAATTCCAAAGAACACCTGCACCCCTATGTTTATAGCAGCACTGTTTACAATAGCTAAGCTTTGGAAACAACCCAAATGCCCAAAAATAGATGACTGGATCAAGAAGATGTGGTACATATATACCATGGAATATTACTCAGCATTCAAAAAAGATAAACACATGCAATTTGCTGCAACATGGATGGCGCTGGAAGGGATCATGCTCAGCGAAATAAGCCAAAAAGAAAAAGAAAAATACCGGATGGTCTCACTCATAGCAGGAATCTAGAAAACTTAATAAGGGACCAGGAAAATGAAAACTATAAGAAAGTGAAAATCAAAATCAACAAAAACTATGAACCAGAGACACTTTTGGGGGGCGGGGGCGGGAGGGGAGGGATTGGGGTCAGAAGGGGGGCGGCAATTGTATGGGGAATATAACAATAAAATTTTATAAAAAAAAAAAAAAAAAACTTAATTTCTGAACTCCTATATTGCATGGTCATTCAAGACATAAAAAATAAATAAATCATATCAACTGGAACCAAAACTAAAGAAAGGTCACTATGAGGAGCCTGAAAATTGATGACAACAGATAATCATATATAATAAACTTGTTCAATCGTTAAAAAAAAAAAAAAAAAGAAAAAAAAGAAATATGAAGTGTAAATGTATGCAATGTTAACATACCATATGGAATGCCTCCTTCTCCTTGGTGCTGGGAATGCTTTCTCTAGTTAAACAGAATAGATTCCTCCTGTCCAGATTGTTCTATGTCTTTCCTCAAGGAGGTCAGCCTGTGGCCAGTAACAGAAGTGTCCGCTCAGAGTCTGCATATACTTTGTGCATGGGCCTCATGCAGTTCTGCCACCCAGAACTCATTTTCACACTCTGGGGTCATGTGTGCATGTGCAGTGCCTCAAGATTTTATGCGGCGCCAAATGGTTTCATCAAATGGGCCCATAGTAGTAAAAATTGTGAGGATTTTTCTTGGAAAAGAATGTGAACTCACGGCCTTGATTGTCTTTTGAAACTTAAATCAGAAATCTTACCAAACTGATAAAGGTGAATTCTGAGATCACACTTTTTATTCATCTGCTGGAGGAAAACCTGCCAGTGTGGAAAGGCCAACAAGTCATAATCCAGAAGATTTGCAAAGAACTGTTTGAACACAGTGACAGAGTGGTGTGACATTTGCCACATGTATTCCCACCTGCACTGCAATCTGAACACACAGTGGAAGATGTGACCCAGGAAAAAGTCCAACTTGCATCACTTGTGAAAAGCACAAAATTTAATTTCACTCTAAAAATAGCCATTTTGCTTTTGTCCTTTTTTTAAGTTTCTAGACTAGACTAGGCTCTCTAGGAGATATTTTTATACATCGTCATATTTATATTTTTGTTCATAGCCCAATACATGGCAGGGATTAATACCCTTATTTTACAGCTGGAGAATCTTTCTTGCTTTCCTTATCCTTCCCTTATATAATTTGTTATAAGTTTTAGCCACTCTTTTCTCTAAATTTCTCACAGACCTGTCCACTTCTTTCCTGACGATCTACCACAAATTGATCCATCCCTGGCCTGGATAATCAATAATCTCTTAAAGGATATCCCTGTATCCACTTTTGCTTCCTGCAATACAGGCTTTTCTCAGGGGCTAGATTTCACTTGAAAAATACAAATCTAATTGTGTTTCTATTCCTTAAACCCTTGCATGGCTTGCTCTGGTCCTTAGAATAAAGTCCACTCACGGTACCGGCTCAAGTCCCAGGCTTCAGCCTTGATCTTGCTCTGTTTTCTTCCTTTTCACTTCAGTGCAGCCCCCCTGGGCTTTGTCAGTCTTTGAGTCATTATCCTCTACTCTTTAGCCTTAACTTATTTTCCTTTGCCTGGAGCTCTCTTCCCTATAATTTCCTCAGGTTTTCCCCATTCACCCCTTAGATTTTTAGCAATTCCTGAAACAGTGACCCCTACTCCTTCAGATTAGACCCTTCTTATATACCACATTGCCCATTCCTTCTCTTCCAAGATGCTCTACAGGGCTGCATTACTTTTTTGAATAAATGCTTTTTGCTTCTACAATATAATCTTTTAAAAAATTATTTAATATTTTTTGAAGTTTATTTTATTTTTTATACTTCCTGATTATTTTATTTTTTATTTTTATATTCCCCATACAATTGCACCCCCCTTATTTTCCCCCAATCCCTCCTTTCCCCACCCCCCCATAGTGTGTCTCTGGTTTATAGTTATTTAATATATTTTAAAATTTTTATTTATTTGTACAAACACTGGGGTACAAGCCAGAGGCATGGGAGGGTGAGAGATTCACCAGAGACAGAGCGGGAGCAGAACAAGCAGACGGACCGAAGACACCGCTGAGGGGAGCAGTGGGCGAGACAGGAGAGGTCTGCTGCGCCATGTGGGTATCTCCCTGGCCAGCTGGAAATCGAGCCCGCACTGCAGAGGCTGCAGACAGCTCCATAGCACTGCACTCATCCCGCTGTGCCACCAAGGAGGCTCTATTTAATATTTTTAATTGAAGTAATATTAGAATACCCCCATCAGGTATTACCACTGTAGTAAACCCACCAAATCACCCATAGTCCAGTGCCACAGACCATAGTATTTCTTTTTTAGTTCTTACCATTCTCCACCCACCATGTTCCCCAATGTTTCACTTTCAGTCAGCTTTCAAGAGATGGATTTAAAGACTGTCTTTTTGACTCTTAGTTATGTTTCTCTGTAGTTCACCTATATGTAACACCATCCAGTATCTTACCTTTCTCCTTCTGACTTACTTCCTCACATTACTCCTTCCAGCTCCATTCATGTTGTCACAAATGGCATGAGTTTATCTTTTTTGATTGCTGACTAATATTCCATTGTGTGTATATACCACATCTTCTTAATCCTCTCATCTATTTGGGGGCATTTAAGTTGTTTCCATAATTTGGCTACTGAAATTAGTGCTACAATAAAGATGGGAGTGCATATTCAAGTTAGTGCTTTTTAAATTTTTTGAGTAGAAGCTAGTGTGAAATCAACATTAGTTGTCCAGGTTATCAAGGTATTTTTATATGTAATACAACATCTACAACAGAATAATAATGCAATAAGCATTTGTTGAATGTATAAGTATCTTTTTTTTTTTTTTTACTAACGAAAAACCCAGCTTTACTGAGATATTATTAGCATACAATGAACTCAGGTATCAGTGTGTTAAGTTTTAAATGTATCAATATACCTTTGTAATCATCACCACAATCAAGATAATGAATATGTGGATCACACTCAAAAGTTTCCTCCTGTCCATTTATAAAATCACTCTTCTGACCTGCTCCATTCCCAGATACCCACTGATCTGTTTCCCTTCTATGTAGATTAGTTTGTATTCTCTAGAATTTTATGTCAGTGGAATTTAAAAGTACACTCTTTCTGTATGACTTTTTCTCTCAACATAATTATTTGGAGATAAACTCATATTTTTGTGCATATGATTAGTTCATTCTTTTTTATTGGTGAAAAATACTGCATTGTATATATACCTAGTATATTTATCCATTAGCCAGTTGATAGACATTTGGGTTATTTCCAGTTTTTGTTTATTATAAATGAAGCTGCTATGAACATTCATGTTCAAGCCTTTGTGTGATTGTATGCTTTCATTTATCTTGAGTAAATAAGATTTGTATGTAATTAACTAGGTATGATTAACATTTTAAAAACCTGCCCCACCGTTTTCTAAAATGGTTGTAACATTTTATATTCCCACCAGGAGTGTATGAAAGTTCTGGTTGTTCCAAGTCCTCTCCAATATTTGGTGTGATTAGTTTTATTTCATTGAAACTTTCTAGTGGGTATAGAGGGATGTCAGTGTTTTTCCTTTACATTTATTTGAATTTGCTTTTTCCTAAGGACTAATCATTGAGTACATTCATGTGCTTATTACTTACCATGGAGTATCTTCTTTGATGAAAATTCTATTCAAATCTTTCATTTGTATTTTTATTTGTGTGTATGTTCTTCTGCTAAGTTTCAATAATTCCATATGTATTCTGCTTACGACTACTTTATTGCAGGGTGATTTGCAAATACTTTCTCCTGATCTGTGACTTGATTTTTTCATGTCTTTTGAAGAACAGAAGTTCCTAATTTTGATAAAGTCCAAGTTATTAAATAAAAAATTAGTGAATATAACTTTTGGTGTGATGTGTAAGGAATCTTTGCCTAACCAAAGCAAAATTTTTTTTTCCCATTTTATAGAAATTTTATTGCTTTACATTTTAAATTTAGGTCTTTGATTCATTCGGAATTAGTTTTTAATACAATGAGAGAGAGAGGTGAAATTCTTTTTCTTTTGGTCCATTATTCTTAGCACTATTTTGGGGGAAAAATAAACCACAGCATCTACTTTCTTCACTGAATTGCCTTGTACCTTTGTTGGAAATCAATGAACCATGAATCTATGTACCTATTTAGTTCTCTACCCTGTTACATCGAATAACTTGATTATTTTGACACCAACATCTTTAAGGCTTGAAGTCACACAGTGTAAGTCCTCCAATTTTGTTCCTTTTCAAAATTGTTTTGACTCTTTTAGATTCTTTGCTTTTCCATATGAAATTTAGAATCAATTGCCAGTACCTCCAAAAAAAGTCTGCTGAGAAACTGTTGCAATGAAAGTACAGATCAATTCAAGGAGAAAGGACACTTTAAACATTTCAAGTCATCAGTTACTTGAATGTGTGTGTTTTTTTTTAATTACTGATATTTGGATACTATAGGTAAATCAAATCAGGATTTCTGAGAATAGGACATGGGTGTAACGATTTTTGAAGAAAATCTCCAGGTGATGAATTATTTAAGTAATGTTGATTTATGTCATTGCACACGAACATTTTTAAGACAACAGAAAACCAGAGAGATTAAATCACCTTCCTCAAGCCGTACAAGTTACCTGTGATGACACTGGTATTAAAACCCAAGTGTGATTGACAATATAGCCCCAGGTCCCTGCTTTCTCTTCATTTCACTGATGCCCAGGCAGGAACATTCATTTCGATCATTTTCTCATTTTTTTCTTATTTTCTTTGTTAGGGACAGTATTTTGGATTTATTTTATTTATCAAAAGTTTCTAAATTCTTTGCAATAATAAAACATGTTTTAAAATAGTATTTTGAAAAAAATTGTTGCTGGTGGCTTAGTGATGCATCAGGATGTTCTGAAAGTTATGTAATCTACAACCTTCCTGTGAAAACTGTCATAAACTACTTTTAACTTTTATCTTGAACATTATGTTAAGATTTAAAATCCTTTTGCATTGTCCACTAATCTTTGTTAAGTTTTGCCAGAAAAAATTGCTTGAAATCACAGTATTATTTTGTGTATTCAATACATGAGTGGTAGATTCCTGCTATATGATTATGTTTGTATCCGTTTAGAAAAGAGGAGAAATTAATTTGTTGGTAAACAGTTGGCATGTGGAAGGTGAATCTGTTTTATGTTTGTCAGTAGTATTTCATCTGTGAAATTTATTAATTCGCAGTTCAAACAGTGTGAGTAATAGAAGTGCAAATGTTGGTCCTGGCTTGTTTAGTTTATTTCTCTTGATATTTATAAACACCTCTTTAGTTGTTAGCAGTTTACGAAAATTATAGATTGCCTAAAACCAAAGATAGTGAGGAATGCAGAAACATTCCTTCATTCCTCTTTTCAGGCCTTATATTTTTAGGCATTTCTGAAGAAATGAAAATAAGGAAAAATGTATACAAATAGCTATGAGTTGATTTTGATTTTTTCTTTCTTATAGTTATTCTTTTTCCTGGTCCCTTATTTAGGTTTTCTAGATTCCTGCTATGAGTGAGACCATCCGGTATTTTTCTTTTTCTTTCTGGCTTATTTCGCTGAGCATGATCCCTTCCAGCGCCATCCATGTTGCTGCAAACTGCATGAGTTTATCTTTTTTGAACGCTGAGTAATATTCCATGGTGCATATGTACCACATCTTCTTGATCCACTCATCTATTTTCGGGCGTTTGGGTTGTTTCCAAAGCTTAGCTATTGTAAACAGTGCTGCTGTTTACAATAGGGGGTGCCAGAGACACACTATGGGATGCCAGAGGCACACTATGGGGGTGAGGGGTGGGGAAAGAAGGGATTGGGGTCAAAATAAGGGGGTTGCAATTGTTTGGGGAATATAAAAATAAAATTTAATAAATAAATAAATAAATACAGTATATGTTATATTAAATACATATTGAGAAAAAATAAAATAAAATAAAAAACCAAATAGCTATGGGTGGCTACTGGTGGAGCATAGACATTTCAGTTTGTTTTACAATAGAAGGAGTAACTAATATTTAGTACCTGATGCCCATCAGTTGCCAACTTCTAAATGGTGCCGCTAATTCAACTCTGGAGGGACGTTTTGGGACAGAAAGACTTTCTGGAAGCCAGTGAACCTGGCTTTCTTTCGGTGAGAGTTTGAAAAACAGAAACGGTGAGGACCCATACTTTCCAGTCCAACTTTGATATTTGTCACTTTTCTTTATTTTTCTTATTACCTTAGTTCTTTTGGACATTCCCATGATTTACAAATCAATTGAGGTAGCTATTATTTAGTATGGGTGTGTGTTGTGAAATAGCAGCAGTGACAAACTTTGAAGCTTTGTTTGCTTGTTGCTTCTGGAGGAGTTGCATTAAGAATATCCAGTCCACCCATACCAATCCTTTTTGTTTGCTTATGAAACTGATCAGTTATGGTTGCATTTAGTTTGTACCAAGCATGAGCTGTCTTCAGTCTCTCCTTGATGCCTAGGAAAGAGTTTCTTAAGTGATAACTGCAGAACTAGAATCTGGGAAATACTGCAGTGTTTCAAGTAACTCAGATATGTAGGAGATAATTTTCTGTTGTTGTTCGCCTGAAAGATGAACTGGGCTTTGAGAATTAGCAATGGGATATTCAACTTTTATCTATGAGATGCTGCAAGACACAATAACTTTGCAGTATTTGTTTCTTTTACTAATTTATAGCTTCTGCAATTTTAGTATTAAACTTCTTTCTTAGGGAAAAAACACACTGGAAGTGGCATTTTCACTAAAAACTCAAAGAGTTACTGCTTGTTTTAAAATAAATAAGAATGTTGCTGGGAATGCTCTTGACTGAGCCTCTTGGAATGTGTCACAAGTCCTTCCCACAAAATGAGACTCCATGCTTTGGGGAAGCAAGTTTAAAATTTTAAGGTATAAATCCCAGTTACCTAGAACCACTTCCAACTGTTTACCTACCGAGTGGAGATTCTTGGCTTTCTTAATTTATTTGGTGGAGACTGATTTTATTCATAACAATGATCAGATAAGTGCTACCTGCAGTGGGCAAATTTGTTTTGAACATTATCTGCCATTTGTGGAAATCTGGCAATAAAGAGGCATTAAAACAAGGTGAGTGTGTACATGGGTAGGGAAAAGGAGTCATGTAAGTATTCATTTCTCTTTTATGAATAGAAACCTTGGTACATTCTTCAATGGAGTTAGAAATGTATGATTCTATGTGTCAGTCAACTGTATCGATTATTGCTCCTTGAGAAACAGAAGATCTAAAATGTGGGGGCTGGTATGGCAAGAAAAGTCACCATTAAATTCCTGATCATTATTTAGATCGTGATTATTACATACTTTTGACAATAGCTCTATAAGAGATTCATGGGTTGTAAATTTCTGTTGAACCCAAGGCAGATGCATTATCAGTAAGGCATTCATTCATGCCTAAATGCCTTTGGGTGACATATCAGTGAAGACCCTTTATGAAATCACAAGTAGCATCTTTACTGAATCCTAGTAATCAGCTTACAATTAATTGTAAATATGACAGCAGTTGAGCTTTCCCAAAGTTTTCCATTCCATCTTAATTAGGAAAAGAAAAATGAATTTGGGATACCTGAGATTGATGTTGGGAAGATCACCTTATAGTGTATATATTTTTGGTATTTCTCGTGTTATAATAGAGGAATCAGTGTGTTCATTAGACAGTTTGTTATGTTTAAATATATTTGGTAAACACCTTTTCTTGAAATGGTTACAATGGAAACTGTATTATCTGGCCCCATTTAAAGCAAGGCCCATAGGGGCCTCCCTGGTGGCACAAGGGGTTAAGTCTCATTACTATGAAGCTGTCAGCAGCAGTGACTTTTTATTTTTTTCTCTGTTTCACATTTTGGGGAATTATAATCCCAAAGTAAAATTTTCAATTATGTCTTTCTGTATTATTTGTGAAATATCTGCAATGTTAAAAAACATGTTTTTTTTTTTTTTTTGGGAAGAAAAAGGTGAAACAGTAACAGGGAGTTTACTCTCTAATGTGGGGGAAATACACACACACAAAATTAATCGCAATATATTGAGGCCAATACAAACATGTTAAGAGATGCAAAAATATTAATTTTATGTATGAAGAAACTGGGTCATAGGGAGGTCTAAATATCTCACCCAAAGTTGGGCAGTGTAACATTGATTGCCATTGATATGGTGCTTCTGGCTTCTACTCTAATATTCTTTTCAGTTTAATAGCACAGTATTAAATATACCAATAAAGTCTGACAAATACAAAGCAAGCTTGCAAAGTTTCATCCAAATGGGTTACTTTTAAACTCTGCATGAAATTATAAAAGTAATTGTATCACTGACTTGGGTCCCGATTTTGTTTTCTGGAATATAGAATAATAATATATTAAGAGGTGGCACATGTGTTATTGTTGTTGTTTTTTTTTTTAAGTATGCTTCTTTTTAAATATTTTTTAGCACTTTTTTATAAGCCATTTTCCTTCCCCCCAGTGTTGGGATATAATTTTTAATTTTTGGAGTGCTCGCTACTTTGCTGGGGGTTGGGGGTGTCTCACTGAAGATGGTTAAGCCACCTAAAGCTTTACCTCCATGCTACCATATTAAGGAATAACACAAATGTGTTATTATAAAACAAATGTGTTTTATTGCAAAATAACTTATTTATGGAACATCTTTTGGCAATTTGCTCCAGTTTAAAAGATAAGGCAAAAATATAGATACAACCCTGTATCTATCTACATTTAAAGAATCTGCTGAGATGATCTTCTTAGGTTAAAAAAAAAATTGCAATGGTTGCTTGTTGAAATGGTTAATATTAGACAATAAACTTTTACATTATCACTATATCAGCTTTTCCCTTTTCCTTGCCATGGTAAAAATGTTCCTTACTAGAAACAGAGAAAGATGATTTAATAAAAATAAAAATATATGAAATATTATTTGCAGTAGGCACTAATGTCCTTTTTAAAAAATAAAACTGAGTAGGTGTTTAAGTGGCAGACAGATAACAATGTACATTTAGAATCAATATTTTCATTTTTGAAAATTGGATGATACAAATTCCATTTAAAATTTTGAAATAACGTTTTGAAATGACACACTTGGACATTTCATTATTTTTTAACTTTTCCTTTTGCTCCTTTTTCCTGTTTATATGACAAATGCTTTTTACAGACCTGTTTGATTTTCAAATATGATCCTCAAGCCTATAGCATTTCTCCTTACGTCCTGGAAGTGAAATCTGAGAAATACCTTAAAGAACTTGAACACCGTCAGAGTTAGCAGGACTGCCAAGCCAAAAGCATGATTCTGAATGAGTAAACCTTGTCCAGAGATCATCTGGGAGCTGAATGTCCCTGATCATCTATTTTTGTATATAATTAGGGTCTATAGAATAATTTAGGGTTAGACTGTGAAGGGACTCCTGTGACATATTGATAAAGTTATATTGTGTCCTTAAAGGACAGTGAAATTTGAAGAAGATGTGAAGTTAGAGAAATTTTTTAGGAGGAATATGGAAACAAAACACTTTTTTTATAATATTTCTAACAGGCGAGCACAATCTATCTCCGGACACATTAGCTACAGACTAGGAATTTTTTGGTTGTAAACCAGATCTAACCCACTGTTGCCTTAGCTATAGATATGGTGCCTGCCATGACTAAGAGAAAGAATGCTGTGTAGAAGTTTTCTTTGTATTTCCATTGCTTATTTCATAGGCGAAGTGGCTGCTGTGAGGAGACATTTGTAGGGTTATTGCACTAGAGCAGATTTCAACAGCTTTAGACCATCCTCCTCATACAGAATTCTGCTGCTTTTTCTGCATGTGAGCCCAACAGAATGCTGAGAACATCCAGAAAAGGCAGGTTTATTTTTTTTAAAGATTTATTTATTTATGCATACAAGAACTGGGGTACAGGCCAGAGGTGTGGAGGTTGAGAGGATTCACCAGAGACAGAGTAGGAGCGGAACAGGTGGATCTACTGAAATGCACTGCTGAGGGGAGAAGCGGGTAAGTCAGTGGAGGTCTGCTGTGCTATGTGGGTAACTCCCTGGCCAGGGATCGAACTTGTGATGCAGTGGCTGTAGACAGCTTCATAGGTTGCATCTTAACCCCTTGCACCACCAGGAAGGCCCAAAAAAGTCAGGTTTAAAGAAAGATCTTTCATGGGTTTATGAAAATCATGCAAACTGGAGAAAAGCAAAGCCAGGACAGACAAGGAGGCTGCTTGTTACCTAAACATAAAAGAACATGGAGGCTGGATTGGGAAAGAAACTAAAGGGAGGTGATATGGAGAAAGTAAAAAATATTTTGGTACAATTGATAGATTTTAATGATTGTAATTGGGGAAGGGAGACGAGAGAAAGAGAAAAAGATTCCAGTTTGTGATCTGGGCGGCAAATTGAGTGGTGAGCAATGACTTGTCCTCAGATGGGTGTGAGGGAAGTGAGTGGCTTGAAAGTAGATTCCTGGGTTTCTTTTACTAGCTATGCTGTCACAGTTTCAAGAAGATAGAAGTTATGGGTATTTGTATTTTTTTTAAAGATTTATTTATTTATTTATTTATTTATTTATTTATTTATTTATTTATGCAAGCACTGGATACAGTCAGAAGCGCGGGAGGGTGAGAGAATTCACCAGAGCCAGAGTGGGGAACAGAACAGGCAGACTGAGGAAATACACTGCTGAGGAGGGCAGCGGGTGTGGCAGGAGAGGTCTGTCGCACCATGTGGGACCCTTGCCCGTCACTCGGGGATCGGCCCTGTGGCGGGGGATCGAACCGGCACAGCAGAGACTGGAGGCATCTTCACAGCCCAGTGCTCAACTGTTGCGCCACTGGGAGGACCGGTATTTGTATTTTTTATAAGTAGTGCTGACTCTTGTTTTCTGTTAAAGCTGCCTAATGTGAATTTTAGTGACTTGTATAGGGCAAAACTACTTTTTGTCATGTATTGGATTGGATATTTATTGGTATTGATTGCTTTAGTAGCCTAATATCATTAAGTTTTTAAAATAGGTAGTGTTATATATGAGATATGATTACCCAAATCCAAGTGATAAGATAATATATTGCATTTTTGCCAACAAAAGTGATCGTGTCCCGAATTATGACTTCTGTACAAAAGCAAATACCTATTCACAGTAAGAAATGTTTGTCTGAAGGATGATGCAAACACAGGTATAGGTATGCAGTTGGCTGTGAATGATATAAAATTGAAGTGAGTAAATATCCATTATATCTTCTACCAGAAATTTTTTCATTCATTGTAAATTGGACAATGTCATCATACATTATTATTGAAATGAAATGAAACATGTAAAAGGAATAAGTTATATTTTATAAGCATGCCCACTTTGTGGGCATGTGGTTGTAACAGTATTTTATTATGTGTTTCCCTATGTGAGGAAAATATAAATTATGATGTAGTGTTCTGATTTACATTTTGGAAGGATAAATTAAATGGAATTTTTGATTGAGATGAATACATTAAATTGTTTGGTTTTACATTTGATTTTGCTTTATGTATAGGCTTCATAATAAGGCTTCAAACACATAAAAGGGAATTCATTCAATAAGCTAGAGTGAGAGATTCATTTTAAATATTTAATGATTTAATTAAGTTTTATTAGTGTGATGCTCTTTGCTTTGCTATTTAAAAATTGACCAGGG
>NW_023601669.1:0-17887 GCF_014898055.3 Talpa occidentalis
AAAAAGCAATAACATCTGTATCTTGAGGGTGCCAGAGGAAGAAGTGAAAGAGAAAAGCATAGAAAAAATCATTTCAAGAAATAATTGCAGAAAACCATCTCAATATAAAAATGAATAAGATGTCCTGAATCAAGAAGATCAAAGACTTTCAGACACAGTCCAAGATACATTATAATTAAACTATTGAAAATCATAGCAAATACAGAATATTAAACACATTGAGAGGGAACATCTATGGGCATCTATTTGACTGTCTGTAGACTTCTCAGTGGAAACCTTACAGCAAGAGGGAACAGCAAACGATATTTAGGTACTCAAAGTAAAATATTTCCAGCCTAGAATACTTCATTTTACAGGATTATCATTCAAAGAGAAGGAAGGGTACAGAGCTTCACTGAAAAGCAAAAGTTTAAAGAATACACCAACATTAAGTCAAACATGAAACAACCAATAAATGGGCTATTATAAATAACAAAGCTATAAAAGTCACAGACATCTGAATTATACAATGTGGATGAGAAGGAGATAAAAATGTGGCATATTAAAAACAAGTTTGTTATCAATTTGTTCAATGGTACACAGAGTAGGCCATGATATACTACATATATGTACACTACATATACTTAGCAGAACCTTCAACAGAAATCAATAGAAATAACAGATAAGACAATGGAACATGTCAAAAAATATGTCACAAAGACAAACTAAAAAAATTCTTAAAAAGAAAATGGTAATGAGTACTTTGGGCTCAATAATCACATTAAATGTAAATGGCTTACATTAATCAACTACAGAGTATAGAATTAGTAAGTGGATTTCAAAATGAAGTCAAACTTTCTGCTTTTTAAAAGAAATTCATATAGCCAGGAAAGATAATCCTGGAAGCAACTGGCAATGAAAAAAAATATCAGGGACACCTACACTTCTATCAGATAAAATAGATTTCCATAAACTAGACAGTACTTCATGAATCAGGGCCTAATACAACAAGAAGCAATAACAGTTTTAAATATAAGTGCAATAAATGATGGCACACCAAGATACATAAGGCAACTATTAATAGAACTAAAAGAGAAAATGACACAATAACACACACAGATTTTAATTACTTCACTTAAAACTATGCATAGATCACAAAACACAGAATAAATAAGAAAATAATAGCCTTAAATGGGGAGATGAATCAACCAGACATCCACAGAACACTATATCCAACGCTGTTGCATATGCATTTTTTTCAAGTATATAAGGAACATTTTCAAGAACAGATCATATATTGGGACACAAGTTAATTATTAATAAAATTACAAATATTAAAATCATACCATAATATTTTTTCCATAATGCCAAAAAACCTAGCAATCAATTATTAAAAAGAGAGAGCACATAAATACATGGAGACTAAACAGCATGTTGTTAATATAAGTGAAGTTAAAAACCATGATTAACACAATATCCAATCCAAATTATTAGTCCATTTTACAATAAATACTATAATAAAAAAAGATTTTAACACACCAAACGTTCGTCAGCTGAGCTATACTGCAATTTCTATATATAATACCTAATATTCAAGTAATTTGTCTTAATCATCTTTGTATTTCTAATGTAATCAAACAAATGTGTTAAATGGATAAATGAATCAATCAAGCAGTAGCAAAATAATGGGCAGGGTAGTAAATTTTTCTGCAAGCAATAAAAATGAAGAATTATTGAAATATACAAACATTATAATTTATTTAATATATCATAGGAATTAAACAAAGTTGTACTTTTACTCTACCATGGACTTCTACATTCATTTGTAAACCAGTATGGCTTCAAGCCAACATAACAGAAAAGGGAAACAAACAGAAATAATGAAATATTAATTATTTCAATTTTCTTCTATGATACCTATATTGCCTATATTGCTTCATAGTCTTAGATTAAAAAAAAAAAAGATAATCTAAAAGCCTGGACAATACCTCAAACATATTATATAACTTGTTATAAATAAAAATATGTATTTTAGGAAAACCGCAAGAAAGGAATAAAGGCAGAAGAAATCTCATTAGTTGTACTGCTTATCACACCACTGAATAATATACTATTCAAGCTTAACCAAGTGACTGATTTGAGTAATAGCTCAATGCTCTCAGGATAGAATATCAAAGAAGAGCAAACCTGGATTCTATCCAAAAATAGTTACACAATGAACCAGAAATTTATACTTCAAAATATGCTCCCTCAAATCAAACCTGTGCAGGCTTATGTTCTAATTCAAGCGGCAAAAATTTAGTTGTAATCAGCAGCCAATCCTTTTTCCTCATTAGGACTGCTGCTGACCTACCCTAAAATAGCCAACGACAATACAGAAAAACAGTCATCAAAAATTTATAATTTGATTAATACAGAAAGAATGCAGAATTTTGGATACCAGGGATTACTGAGGAGGAGTAATCAAACATTACTATTTAATGGGTATAGAAAATTTCAATTTGGTTTGGGGAGAATATCTGGGAGATGGCTAGAACTGATTATTGCACAACTTGTTCAGTGTCACTAAGCTGTACACTTACAAATGGTTAAAACAGTAAATTTTGCATCATATATAGTTTACCACAATTTTTAAAAATTGTAAAAATGTTTCTAATTTGAAGTTAGTATTTTAACTATGCTGGCCTCATCTGAGCATGGCCAATATGTCAGACATTTTTCACACCCCTGAATCAAGGTCTGGTCTATTTAGTGTGCTTAAAATGCTTTCTCCTACTTATTCTACCTAGAGAATAATAGCTCCTTAAATAGCTGGCACAAACATCACATCTGTGGTGAAAACTTCACAAATGGTTTTCTAACATCTAAATCAACTTTCTATTGTATTTAAGTTGGTCTTCCCATGGTTGAACTATTCATTCTTTATGCAAGAATGATGTCTTAGTCATCTTTATATTTCCAATGTAATCAAACAAATCTGTTAAATGGATCAATGAATCAATCAGCAGTAGCAAAATAATGGGCAGGATAATAAATTTTTCTGTAAGCAATAAAAATGAAGAATCACTGAAATATACAAACATTAAAAATAAGAAAACTACCAAGGACACAAATTTTTTAAATAAATTTTATTTTATATTCCCCATACAATTGCAACCCCCTTATTTTGACCCCAATCCCTCCCCTCCCTGCCCTCCACCCTACATAGAGTGTCTCTGGATCATAGTTTTTTGTTGATTTTGATTTTCACTTTCTTATAGTTATTCATTTTCCTGGTCCCTTATTTAAGTTTTCTAGATTCCTGCTATGAGTGAGACCATCCGGTATTTTTCTTTTTCTTTCTGGCTTATTTCGCTGAGCATGATCCCTTCCAGCACCATCCATGTTGCTGCAAATTGCATGGGTTTATCTTTTTGAATGCTGAGTAATATTCCATGGTGTATATGTACCACATCTTCTTGATCCAGTCATCTATTTTTGGGCAATTGGGTTGTTTCCAAAGCTTAGCTATTGTAAACAGTGCTGCTATAAACATAGGGGTGCAGGTGCTCTTTGGAATTGATGTTTCTGTGTCCTTTGGGTAAATACCTAGGAGTAGAATCACTGGATCATATGGAAGCTCTATGTTTAGTAGGTCCAGAAATCTCCACACAGCTCTCCATAGTGGTTGGACCAGTTTGCACTCCCAACAACCGTGCAGGAGAGTTCCTTTTTCTCCACATCCTCGCCAACATTTGTTGTTGCTAGTTTTTTTAATATGTGCCATTGTCACTGGTGTAAGATGGTATCTCATGGTAGTTTTGATTTGCATTTCCCTGATTACAAGAGATGTTGAACATTTTTTCATATGCCTGTTGGCCATTTGCATTTCCTCTTCAGAGAAGTTTCTTTTTAGCTCTTCTGCCCATTTTTTGACAGGATTATTTTCTTTGTTGTTGAGTCTCATCAGCTCTTTGCAGATTTTTGTGATCAGTCCTTTATCATTAGTGTTGTGTGCAAAAATGTTCTCCCAGTTGGTGGGGTTTCTCTTTGTTTTTGTTATTGTCTCTTTTGCTGTGCAGAAGCTCTTTAATTTGATGTAGTCCCAGCTGTTTATCTTTGCCTTCATTATCACTGCTTTGGGTGATGAGGACACAAAAATTTTTAGCTTTATGAATTAGCTAAAGATTTAGGCACTATTTGAATGTTACAATATAAAACCGCAATATTGATTATCTACTTTTAGTTATAAAAACATTCTCAGAAATAGTAACCTTATCTCTTTACACTTAGGATGATTATTTCACAAATAGTTAATAATTTGTGATTGCCTTGTTATTTTTGAGAAATTAGACATGAAATCCCATAAAAAATGTTCTTATAAGTTAAGATATAGTTATGAATGAACAAGGATGTAAAAATAATGGTAGTTTAATATATTTAAAATATATATAGTATGAATTTTATGATTATTATAGCATAAAAGTATCTTATTATGGAAAGCTAATTATGATAACCTCCTATAGTTTATGGACTGTCCATCATTCTACCTCAAGCATCATATTTCCAAAATAGGCTCTTCATCCTCATTAAATATGCTGTGGTACTTGGTCAAATTTCATTACCATAAGGAATATATTAAAATTTATGCACTGGAGGATGGGGAAAAGAAAGCATGGAAAAAATGAAGATTAAATGGAAAAGGTAAAATTTGAGATTGTGAAAAAGAGACTGTATTTTATTCAGGTATTGAATGCCTTCTGATGATGATTCTTTTATTGAGGGAGAATGGGAAATACTTGGAGAAAATAAAGAAAATGGTTAAGATGGCAAATGTTACATACATATTATACATATATGTGGATATTATATATAAACACATTTTTTCAAAAAAAACATAATTTGAAGACATCATTTCATTCAGGAATGGAAACCAGTCAGTCATGCTAAGTACAGCAAAGCGTAGTGGACAAGAAATCAGACTCTGTTAACTCAACAGCATGAAACGGCATCCATGCTAGACCTCTTTACTATATTGCCAAGGGTATGCTATGTATTCTATTTCTCAGTTTCCTTATATGCAAATATAAACAATCTTAATGCTTAACTTTGTCATTGTTGGGATCATTATAAAGCCTTTAAACAGTGTCTGACACGCGTAAGCATTCTGTACATACTTACTATGAATTCCAAGAAAAAAAAAATCATTTTTAGTAGGATAAAAGATGTCAAATTAGACAGTATCTTTTGGAAGCACAGAGGAACTGCTCCATCAAGAATGTGACAAACGGGGCCTCCCTGGTGGGGCAAGGGGTTAAGCACTGCACTCTGAAGCAATCCACAGCCTCTGCAGCACGCAGTCTATCCCCAGCTGGCCAAGGAGCAACCCATATGGCGAAGCAGACCTCTCCTCTCTCACCTCCTGTCCCCCTCAGCAGTGTATTTCAGTCTGCCTGTTCTGTTCCCCACTCTGTCTCTGGTGAATCCTCTCACCCCCCTGCATCTCTGGCCCATACCCCAGCTCTTGTATGCATAAATAAATAAATCTTTAAAAAAAACAAATAAAAAAAAAACCAAGAATGTGACAAAATGGAAGCAAACTCTGTGTCTAGGAGGTTTAAATAAAAAAAAAAAGAAAAAACTTCCTAAATTAAAGGTTGTAAATTGTTGGAATGTGCTATGGAGAAAGACTATCTTTCACAGAAGTTTACTTTTTGAAATTGTTTCATTTTTAAATTGAGATAACATTAACAAGGGAGTTTAAACAGAGTTGATCTCCATCTTTCAGAAGGGCTTAGGTATAATCCTGCCAAAAAACAAAAGATGAATTTTAGAGATCCTTTGTAGTTATTTCAAGTATTTGAAACTATAGAAAATAAAGAAGAAAACATTTAGGAAATTCAAATACAGATTTTTTTTTTTTTTTTCAAATTTTTGTCTCTTTCCTAAAACTGTTCAGCCAAACTGTTAAGACTTTCTTGAACTTACTCTCCCTTGGCTCTGTCTTTATCTACAAGGCTGTATCAGCTTCATAAATTATAGTCTGCTATCTGCCAATGATGTCTACAAAAAAAAAAAAAAAAAAAAAACAGAAAAAGCCCATGGCAGGGGCAGCAGCTAATTTCCAAAGAGGATCACAATCAATTCCTTCCCTCCTGTATGCACAAGCCAATCTCCTATTAAAAGAAAGAATTCATTCTTCTATGATTTTGGGTTTTGGTTGGCCTATGAATGCTTTCCCAATCAAATATGGAGGATGGGATGTTTTAGAACTTCTGAATCTCACTACTAGGTAGTTTCTGCACTTAGAATCTTGGAATCTGGGCTCTCATGTAAGAAGTAAAGGCTGCCTTCTATGGAAAGAGGGAAAGATCACTAAAGAGACCCTGAAATTACATAAAGAAGAGAAACCTAATAATCTCAATAAACAACTCAAACCTTCAGAGATTTGCAGCTACAACAAAAGAAACGCCCAATTAGGTCCAAACCATCTCAGAAGGGGAATATAAGGTTATTGTTGGGTTATTTTTTTCAATAATATAAGTTATAGGAAGTTGCAAACTTAGAGTTTACATATCCTCTACACAGCTTTTTCTAATCTTAACAACTTGTGTACTCAGTTATATATAATCATAGTATAATTATCAATGATAGTAAATTAACATTGAAAGAATATTTTTTAACTAAATTATAGACCTTACAAAATTTTTAACAGTGTTTCTCATAATGTACTTTTTCTGCATCAGGATTCTGTATGGTATCCCACTTTTAGTTATATCTTTTTAGTCTCCTATAAAGTATGATAGGCCAGTCTTTCTTGGTTTTTCATGACTAACATTTTATGACAAATTATCATTTATTTTGAAGACCATATTTTTATTTTGGTTTATTTGATGTCCTTCTCAGTGCATTTGATGTCCTTCTCAGGTACATGACATCACTATGTCCTGCAGCTGATTATGTTAATCTTGATCAACACAATCTTGATCAAGTCGGGTGATTCTGACTCGGTTTCTCATATGAACATTACTGTTTCCTGCTCCTTACTGTTGAATATCTAGGGACTTTGAAACTACAAACATCCTGTCTCTCCTCAAAATTTTGCTCACTGATGCTACACATCCATCCTTTGGTGGAAGTTGCCTGCAACAATTATACCACAGTGTTGATCTAATAATAATGATTTTATATTTCTCTCATTCATTCTACATTTATTAATTAGAATTCATTACAAGAAAAATCAGTCTATTTCCTCCCACTTAGTAAATTATTTACATAACTTAATGTGGCATTTATTTTAGTTAATAAGTTATAATCCAATACCATCATTATTTATTTTATTCCTCAAATTGTTCCAGCTCTGGCCATTAGAAACATTTTTTAAAGATTTTATTTATACCTAAAAGAGCTGGGGTGCAGGCCAAAGGCATGGCGGGGTGAGAGGATTTACCAGAGACAGAGTGGGGAGTAGAACAGGCAGACCTAACGAAGTACACTGCTAAGGGGAGCAGCAGTGAGGCAGAAGAGGTCTGCTATGCCTTTTGGGTCACGTCCCAGGCCGGGTATCAAACTCATGCTGCAGTGGCTGTGGATAGCTTCACAGTGCTGTGACTTAACCCTTTGCACCACCAAGGATGCCCCTAGGAACATGACTTTAAGAGTAAAAACTATACAAAAACAACATATTCGCCTCAATTTGCTCTTATGTTTTTCTGATTAGCCCCCATCCCACCACAAGTTCTAGGCTCATTTACACTTTCTCTGCCCCAATCCTGGAATGTAAGCACTTCTTCAAGAAATTCTGGTTCCTTTTAGTAGAAATGGTGTTTATTTATTTATATTTATTGAACTAACATAACATGATAGTACATGAGTGTCAGGTGTGCATCACTGAGGATCAACACGTATATACTACATTAAATCATTCTCAACACACCCAATCTCTCTGACCTTGGAAGTTAAGTTGGGGCTGGTTAGTACTAGAAGGGAGGATGGTATTTAACCAAGATCTATTGTGTATGGTCACAGCTACTGAAGTGTCATCACTTCTAGGCCCTGTCAGTGGACAAGGCTAAGAAGCTAAGATATATATGCATGCATGCCAATCCATGCATGTATCTACACATCTATATTTCTATTTCTATCTGTATGTGTGTAATTATAGTTAAGTCATATATATAGATTTACACCTAGGTAAATATAGAATATAAACAAGCATAAATATAAATACATATACCTATAAATTCATACAGATAATGCATTCCAATTCATTACAATGCTCATTATAGCTTCCCCCTTTCCTTATTTGCAACTTCCTTTCCTAACTGTGAGAAAGCTCACTTTCATTATCTATATTACGTATTTGTTCAATCCTACTACACATACACGTAGCAACTGAATTACTAATTTATACCCATGAAAGAGTCAAATTTAATAGAGTATGTAATACTTATATATTCTAATCATAATACTGTTTTCCAACGTTAGTTCTTTTAGTTCCATCATATTCAATATGGCTACATTATTTGTAATACAGTTAGGTCCATTTATGTATTCATTTGGGGTAACCCGGCCCACAATCCTAATTGTGGATATTTTTTATTTGCTAAGTAAATGTGATTTTAAAAGTAAAAACTATACAAAACAGGTATATTTGCTTCAATATTTCTCCTTTATTCTCAGTCTTACCACCATATTCTCATTCTCGTTTCTTTCTTTCCTACTTCCACCCATCCGCTGATGGTAATTCCTTCAGATTGTGATTTATCATACCCATATTTCTTTTGCACAAACAGAACATAAGTGTATTTTTCTCAGATAGCGTCTCTTACTGATGGATAACAACTACAGATACTCTTTTGAATTTTGTATGGGGACTATAACCAAGATGAAAATGCATATATTGTGCAAAAATGAAAAATGATGTAAAAATATATAAAATTTAAAAAATTAAAAATTAAAATAAATAAATAATATTTAAAAAAAATTCTTACAATAGTATATACCAGAAAACACTCTAAATAAGCCCATCGATACCATCTTTATTATTTTTAAAAGCTGCATAATACTCTATTTGGTGAATACAGAATACACAATATTAATTCCACCATTGCCCTATGTATGGACATTTAGGTTATTTCTAATGTTTTGGAAGTAAAGATAATGCTACAAGCGAATATTATTTTCATGTTTTTGGTGGCGTGCATCACTCCAGTTTCTTAAAACACAATTGTTAAATCAAAAGATAAATATGAAAAAAAAAGATAAATATGGAGTTTTGTTAGGTATTACTAATTTTGTTTCAGCAGATTGTATCACACTACTTGAATTCCTACTAGTAGTGTATAAGGGTAACTATTTCCCTATGACCTCACTTAACAGAAATTGTCCTTTTAAAAACATTTTTAGATTCTGAAAAGTTAGAAATGGCTAACTTCTAGTGCTGTTTTAATTCACATTTCTTTCATACTGAGATTGAACATTTTATATGCTTATTATATTTGCAGTATTCTTATTTTTTATGAATTATCCATAATCCATAGACATTGCCTATTTTTCTATAACTTTTTTTTTTTGTTCCTCCATTTTATTTTTTATTTTTTAAAGATATATTTATTTATTTATACAAGCACTGGGTACAGTCAGAAGCTCAGGAGGGCGAGAGAATTCACCAGAGCCAGAGCGGGGAGCACAGCAGGCAGAAAGACCGAAGTACACTGCTGAGGGGAGCAGCAGCGGCAGGAGAGGTCTGCGCGCCATGTGGGACCCTCCTCCGGTGGCCAGGTAGCAGCCGGGGATCGAACCGGTGCTGCAGATGTTGCGGGCAGCTTCGCAATCCAGCGTTCAACCGCTGCACTACCGGGAATGTTCCTCCATTTTAAACAGTTCTTTACATATTAGGGACATTACCTCTGTCTGTGTGGATATTGTAAATATTTTCTCACCCTTTTTCAGTTGTCTTTGACTTTGTTTATAGTGGTTTTGACTACATGATATTTTAATGTTTTTAGGTTGTCAAATTTATCAGTATTTTCCTTTATTGGCTCTGTATTTTTAATAAAAGTTAGGAAATCTTTCCCTACATGAAGGTTAAAGGAGACTGTTTTAATTAAAGATGTTATCTGCTGTTATTTTATTTATAAAGGGATTTAGTATTGTATGTTTTAATGTATGGTAGGTAAGTTATCAACTGCAAATTTTATTCTTTTTCAAAAAGTGATTTTCTGGCTGTTGTTAATGCTTGTTTTCTATATTAATTTAAGCATCAACCTTTCTATTCCATAAAATGAGCTGTTTGTAGATTTATTGGTATTGCACTAAATTTGTACATTAAAATAAGGAGAACTGTCTTTTTCATAATTTTTAGTATGTATGTAAAACCAGGAAATTCCTTTTATTTGTCCAACTCTAATGGTGTTCCAATAGTGTTAATTTTTGTTCAAATACAGATTATGCACATCTCTCACTAAGTTTATTCTTAAGGTCTTAATCTTTATTGGAATAGTCATTTCCTTAAACCAACAAGTTTGGGGGTTGTCATACTACAATAGATAACCAAAACAGGTGAACTGTCAAAAATTCACTGTCATCCTTAGAATAGTAAGTCAGAATTACAAATGCATTAACTTGAGAATAAAGAAAATAAATGATGGAAGTAATTGGATTAAGTTCATCGGAAATAAGGTAACGCCAAAGGGCATAACATTTCTGTTCATGTTCAAAGCTATTTTTTTGAAAAGAAAGTCTGAAAGCACATTACTTTTAAGGTTTAAAAGCAGAAACACAATGGTATAAAAGAAATTTTGCCAGTTAATTTTCTCAAACCATGTGGGTGGGGAAAAGGGATAAATATCAGAGAAAAGAAACTTCAGATGACATTCAATTTTATTTGCTATTACAATAGTAAAATAATAAATTAAGCATTAGAAAACATTTCTATTCAAAAATTGCCAGATTTTAGCTACTCCAGAGAGAACATTCCACTTTAAGTATCTACAGAAGTTGTGAAAGGTCACCACCTAAACCACACAACAAACACATTATCATGTAAAACTAGGTAGTAAAAAGTCACACACATTTAATTCAAACCCTTTTGCCATCTGCTGTGTGTGTTTTATGCATTTTAATTATTTTGGAGACTTGCAGAAGCTCTACTTTTAAAAAATGCCTTCTGTCACAACAGCAATCTTATAATCCTATGATTCATAGTAATCTCTCAGATAAACATCTCTAGTAAACCAGACAGAAAAACAGGTTCAAGTTTGATTCATTCTCGATTCCATATTTTAAGTGTTAGCCTGGGAGATCCATGATCAACCTAAGCCTACAAATGTGGTTAACAATTGTTAGTAATAGTAACAGGAAGCATATCCCCAGATCCTCTACTGATTCTGGAAAGATATTTATGTTTGTTTAAAGTTTAGTGTTGAGGGGCGGAGCAACATGGCGGCGAGGAGACACTGCGAGTAAGATCTCCCATTAAAAAAAGTGAATAGGGAGGAAAAGCGGCAGGTCCCAGTGAGAACTGGGACACGGAAGATAAACAGACGACTCCAGCAAACTACCCGAAGAAGAAAGTTGCCATAAAAGAGGACTAGAAGGGAGGGAAGCACAGAACCCTGCTCCCCTCCCCCGCCCACAGAGGCTGCACTCTCCGACCGGCAGAGAGGAGGAAACAACAAACCAAAACGGCCCACAAGAACAAACGACGCAGCAAGCGGGACTGTGCGTGGAAAGGAACTATTGCAGCCACCACACCCCGTGAACGGGAGCTGAGGCGAACCCTGCAGGATCCGCCGGGGCGGTGAGCGAACGGCTCCGGGCGCCATTAGAGAAGAACAAAGACCCTGGGAGACGTGCACACAGCCCCGGGCTGCCGGTAAGCCTGCGCGGGAAAGCGGCGCATTCGGCGTGCACTTGAAAAGTAAGTGCACACCTGGATCGCAGCTGCCCAGGTCCCCACGCCTGCGACCTAGGCTTGCGGGGAGACGACCTAGGCTTGCGGGGAGACGCACGGAGGTCCTCACTGAGGTGAAGGTCCCTCCCTGAGTGAGCAGGAACCAGGCGCCCAGGCACGGGAGCTGTGCAAAAGGCGCCATTCCCGCGCCACTGAACTGGGCTACAGCCCGCGTCCTGGAACTGAGGGCTTTGAACTGAGACCCGGGGCACGAAAATTCGGGGTGTGGTTTCTCCACGACGGTGGGGCACAAGGCAGACACAGCACCCCAAAGCTGTTGAGGTGTACCCTACCATTCCCGCTCTGTTCGCTGTCCCACGGGGTGGGGGAGGCGAAAAACAGCCCCCAAGGACAATAGGAGAGATCTCTGGCGCCACCTAGCGACCAGGAAAAAAAAAGTCACTAACACCCTATAAAACAGGACATTTCTTAAGACTGCTTGAAAAGAGCAGAAGGTTCTGGAGGACCCAGTGGCCAGCCGGGAAGTTATTCCACGCCAGGCCCCTTCCGACCAGCAGTCTGAGCCCACAGAGGGAGCAGGCACCCACGTCCGGGGCAGACCGGGTGCGCAGAAGAGTGTGCCTGAAACCGGAGGCGCAGGGACTGCATCCCGCTTCGCCATTTGAGAACAGGGACATTTCTTCAGTAAAAACTGCCTAAAACCAGCAGAAAGCTCCCAGAAGACAGAGATGGCTCCTGGAAGAGCCAGAGGGGAGCGGAGAAGTTCACCCAAGATGTCAGTCAGTCCGAGCAACACAGTGTCCCAATGCATACGACAAATTAAAAACAGACAGTAGGGAGTAGAAGAAACCACACGCAACCTAAAAACTCCTCAGGAAAGAAGCACACCACAAAAAGAAAACCACTCCCCAGATTGCAACGACAGCAACTTGGAAGAACTTCTGAGCCTTCCAGAAAGAGAATTTAAAATTGCCATGATTAAAAAGTGATAGATCAGAAGAAGGAAATTGAGTCCCTAAAGAGGGAAGTAAGAGAAATGCAGGAGATCAAAGAATTAATGGAGGAACTAAAGAACTCTGGAAAAGCAATGAAAGCAGAATAGATGAAATGGAAGAACGAATAAGTAATCTTGAAGACACAGAAATAAAAAGAACCAAAACAGAAAAGGAAAGAGAAGTACGAAGGAAAAAGAATGAAGAAAGACTTCGGGAACTATCTGACTCCATGAGGAAAGGAAATATAAGAGTTATAGGAATACCAGAAGGAGAGGAGAGAGAAGTAGGAACAGAGAAAATATTCATGGATATAATTGAAGAGAACTTCCCAAATGAGAAGAGGAGCTGAAAATTGAATATACAAGAAGCAAGAAGAACACCAAACTTCCACGACGAAAGAAAAAACACAGCAAGACACATAATAGTAAAGCTCCCAAGAATCCAGGACAAGGAAAAAATAATGAAGCTGACAAGAGGGAAGAAACAGATAACATTCAAAGGAAACCAATCAGGCTGACATCAGACTTCTCTGAAGAAACACTACGGGCAAAGAGAGAGTGGAGGGACATAGTCAACAGACTCCAAGAAAACAGATGCCAACCAAGAATACTCTATCCGCAAAGCTCTCTTTCCTCCATGAAGAAAGAATATGGACCTTCCCAGACAAAGAGAAACTCCGGAATTTCATTGCGACTAAACCCCCACTCCAAAAAAATACTACAAGGAATCCTAAAGCCAGAATTCAGAGGGACGAATAACAACGAAAAGACCAAAAAAAACAAAAAAAAAAAAAAAAAAAGTTATTAAAAAAATAAATAAATAAAATCAAAGGAAAGACAAACATAATGGCAATACAGATGCTAACATATCAATATTAACTCTAAATGTTAAATGGACTAAACTCTTCAATAAAAAGACACAGAGTTGCAGCCTGGATTAAGAGAACACAAACCCAACCTTTTGCTGTCTCCAGGAAACACATTTAGCTACAAAAGATAAAAATAGGCTCAAAGTCAAAGGATGGAAAACAATCCTACAAGCAAATGGGCCAAAAAAGAAAGCAGGAACAGCTATACTTATATCAGATAAAAACAGACTTCAAACTCAAAAAAATAAAGAAGACCCCAATGGTCACTACATTATGATTAAGGGGACAATACTTCAAGAAGAAATAACACTCATTAACATATACTCACCAAACGAAAGAGCACCAAAATATATCAGACAACTGTTGTCCTCTCTGAAAACAGACATCAGAGAAAACACATATGTAGTGGGAGACTTCAACACACCACTATCAACAATGGATAGATCAACAAGACAAAAAATAAGTAAAGAAACTAAAGCTCTAAATAAGGACCTAGAGCATTTGGGCTTAACAGACATCTATAGAACACTAAACCCAAAAAAAAAGGAGTACACATTTTTCTCAAGCGCACACGGATCATTCTCCAGGATCGATCACATACTGGGGCACAAGACAAACATCAACAGATACACCAAGATTGAAATCATACCAACCATCTTTTCTGACCACGAAGGCATCAAACTAGAAATAAATCATAAAAAGAAGGCAAGGAACTATCCTACCTCATGGAGATTAAAAGCCACACTACTGGAAGACCACTGGACTAACGAGGGAGATCAAAGAAGAAATTAAAAAATTCTTTGAATTGAATGACAAGGAGGACACCAATATCCTAAATGTATGGGATGCAGCAAAGCAGTAATAAGAGGAAAATATATAGCAATAGAAGCTCACATCAAAAAACAAGAAAGAACTCAAAGAAACAACCTAATCTCGAAGCTCAAAGATCTAGAAAAAAAGAACAACAAAAAAACCCAGAACCAGTAGAAGAAAAGAAATAATAAAAACCAAAGCAGAAATAAATGAAATTGAAACTAAAAAAACAATCCAAAGGATCAATGAAACCAAGAGCTGGTTCTTTGAAAAATAAATAAAATAGACAAACCCCTAGCCAGGCTCACAAAGGAAAAAAGGGAGAAAGCACAAATACACAGAATCATAAATGAAAGAGGAGAAATCACAACGGACACCAGCAGAAATAAAAGAATAATCAGTAACTACTATGAACAGTTATATGGAAACAAGTTCAACAATCTAGAGGAGATGACAAATTCCTACAACTCTACAATCACCAAAGCTAGATAAAGAAGAAATAGAACACCTAAACAGACCAATTACAAGCAGCGAAATTGAAATGGAATTAAAAACCTCCCCAAAAACAAAAGCCCAGGACCTGATGGATTTACAAATGAATTCTACCAAACATTCAGAGACGAATTAGTGCCTATCCTTCACAAACTATTCCAAAAAATTGAGAAGGAAGGACAATACCAAACACGTTCTATGAAGCCAACATTACACTAATACCAAAACCGAATAAGGACAACACAAAAAAGGAAAACTATAGGCCAATCTCCCTAATGAACACTGATGCAAAAAATCCTCAATAAAATTTTAGCTATCAGAATCCAACAATGTATCCATAAGATAATTCACCACGACCAAGTTGGATTCATTCCAGGGGCACAAGGATGGTTTAACATCCGAAAATCAATCAACGTTATCCAACACATCAACAAAAAGAAATATAATAAACCATATGATAATATCAATAGATGCTGAGAAAGCTTTCGACAAAGTGCAACACCCTTCATGATAAAAGCCCTTGAAATTCTTGGATACAAGGAACATACCTCAACATCATAAAGGGCATCTATGACAAGCCAACAGCCAGTATCATTCTCAATGGTGAAAAGCTGAAAGCAATTCCATTAAGATTCTGGAACAGACAAGGATGTCCACTCTCACCACTGCTTCAATATAATACTGGAAGTCCTTGCCAGAGCAATAAGACAAGAGAAAGACATCCAAGGAATCCAAATAGGAAAAGAAGAAGTCAAACTATCACTATTTGCAGATGATATGATAATATACATAGAGAACCCAAAAATCTCCACAGAAAACTAATTCAACTCATCAATCAATCAGTAAAGTGGCAGGATACAAATCAACACGCAAAAGTCAGTAGCCTTCCTATACACAAACAATAAATCTGAAGAAGAGAATCAAAAACCACCCCTTTTATTATCGAAACAAAAAAAATCAAATATTGGGAATAAATCTAACAAAAGAGGTAAAGGACCTATACAAAGAAAACTATAAAACACTGTTAAAAGAAATAGAAGAAGACACAAAGAAATGGAAAGACATCCCTGCTCATGGATTGGAAGAATAAAACATTATTAAAATGGCCATCCTACCAAAAAGCAATATACAGATTCAATGCTATTCCAATCAAATCTCAATGGCATTCTTCAAAGAAAATAGAACAATTATTGATGAAATTCATATGGAATCACAAAAACCCCGAATAGCCAAAGCTCTACTGAAAAAAAAAGAGGAAATGAGGCATCACACTCCCAGACTTCAAACTATAACTACAAAGCCATAATCATCAAAACTGCATGGTATTGGAACAAGAACAGACATACAGACCAATGGAATCGAATAGAAAATCCAGAAATAAACCCACAGATTTATGGTCAACTAATCTTTGACAAAGGAGCAAAGACTATGCATTGGAGCAAAGAAAGTTTGTTCAATAAATGGGTGCTGGGAAACTGGGTCGCTACATGCAAAAAAGAATGAGCTTGACCACTACCTCACACCATACACAAAAATCAACTCAAAATGGATTAAAGAACTAGACATAAGACCTGAAACCATAAAAATACATAGAAGGAAATATAGGCGAAAACATACGGGATTGCACATCAAAGACATCTTTACAGACACATCACCCAAAGCACAGTGATAGTGAGAGAAAGATAAACAGCTGGGACTACATCAAATTAAAGAGCTTCTGCACAGCAAAAGAGACAATAACAAAAACAAAGAGAAAACCCCACCCAACTGGAGAAGAACATTTTTGCACCCAACACTAATGATAAGGACTGATCACAAAAATCTGCAAAGAGCTGATGAGACTCAGCAACAACAAAGAAAATAATCCAGTCAAAAAAATGGGCAGAAGAGCTAAAAAGAAAACTTCTCTGAAGAGGAAATGCAAATGGCCAACAGACATATGAAAAATGTTCAACATCACTTGTAATCAGGGAAATGCAAATCAAAACTACCATGAGATACCATCTCACACCAGTGAGAATGGCACTATTAAAAAAACTAGCAACAAAATGTTGGCGAGGATGTGGAGAAAAAGGAACTCTTGTGCACTGTTGGTGGGGAGTGCAAACTGGTCCAACCACTATGGAGAGCTGTGTGGAGATTTCTGACCTACTAAACATAGAGCTTCCATATGATCCAGCAATTCCACTCCTAGGTATTTACCCAAAGGACACAGAAACATCAATTCCAAAGAGCACCTGCACCTATGTTTATAGCAGCACTGTTTACAATAGCTAAGCTTTGGAAACAACCCAAATGCCCAAAATAGATGACTGGATCAAGAAGATGTGGTACATATATACCATGGAATAAATACTCAGCATTCAAAAAAGATAAACACATGCAATTTGCAGCAACATGGATGGCGCTGGAAGGGATTCATGCTCAGCGAAATAAGCCAAAAAGAAAAAGAAAAATACGGATGGTCTCACTCATAGCAGGAATCTAGAAAACTTAAATAAGGGACCAGGAAATGAATATAAGAAAGTGAAAATCAAAATCAACAAAAACTATGAACCAGAGACACTTTTTGGGGGTGGGGGGCGGGAGGGGAAGGATTGGGTCAGAATGGGGCGTTTGCAATTGTATGGGGGAATATAAAAATAAAATTTTAATATTTAAAAAAAATAATAAAATAAAAAATAAAGTTTAGTGTTTATGAGAACGCATAAAAAATTAGGACAACAGATTAAGGACTGAGTTTGGCACCTCATAAAACCAACGCCCAATTTCTAAAAAGACATCTAATAAATGCCTCAAAGTTGATGTAATTTAGTTTACAAAAATAACTCAGAAGAGCGTTTT
>NW_023601670.1:0-17884 GCF_014898055.3 Talpa occidentalis
TATGAAATGAGGTGTGTGTGTCCAGATGCATGTTTCTCACTAGGTCTGCTCCACTCATTGACTTTTGCGCTCCCTTATCCTCAGAGGCTTGGCCTCCAGAGAACACAGTGGAACCAGGGGCCAGCTTGCTTGTTCCTTTCACTCAGCAGATTTGCCAACAGTGACCACTTTACTGCCTCATTAACCTTTTTTCATTCCAAGTGAAAGATTCCAGCCTATGTCTTCTAAGAAGGCTTATTAATTTTTCAAGGGACTAGTTTTTGCTCTTTTAATGTTGTCATTATTACTATTTTTTAAAAACTCAAAAAAGGTTTAAAATAACAGTCCACTGGTTAAATGCATTAGTGTATTTTTAGTAACCCAGGATGACTTTTATTCTTGGAAAGCAGCATTTACAATAGCTGTTGTTTTTCATTTATTGTTCAGTTTATTAAAATTATAAATTTTAACATGTAGTGTTTCTTAAACCTTAAACTCAACTTGTAGATATAATTTTATTAATAAACTACTAATTTTTAGTTAAAATGGTTTCACTTATTTAATAACATTCCTTCTAAATTTAACAAAGCACTTAAGGTTTTTAGTGCCTTACAAGTTTAATCAGAATTCTTTAACGTCTTACATTGTGATCACATATTTAAAGAATCTGTTTCTCTCAAACATCTTAGGGTGATAAGAAAGTCAAGGAATAAAGTCATCCTTACTATTTGAACTACCTTGAGAAGTAATAAATCAGACATAACTAATTAGCAAACAGCTTTTCTTAAATATTTCAAACATCTCAACAACTTCATAAAGTAACTCTGAACTTAATGCTTCTCATAACTAGCACAGACATTTAGGAATGTGGACTTTATATTTTTTAATGTGTAGACTTTTATATCCTCAAGGGAATGCAGTAATCCTGCTGGATATCAAGAGGGAAAGAGCTTGCCTTAGTGCAGTCAAGGTGACCTGTTTTGATTTATGAATTCATTGATTCTTATTAGCATATGGGATTTGTTTGTCTTCCAAGGGGCCTCAAATCTCCGAGGCTGGTTTCCTGAATACAAGGAAAGTTCACCAGTGAGTAGATTTGTTTTGTCCTTCATGTGGACATTAACCAGTTGCATATGTTTGCAGCCAGTGTCCTAACCACCCATCAGGTAAATTAATGGGATCTCTTAGATTTATGTTTTTCTCTGCAAATAAGATGCAAGGATTTATTCTTTTAATTTTCTAGAAAATAGCAAAAAAATACTTCATGATAGCCTTTTACTATAAAGACAGACTTATTCATCTGGTTAGTGCTCTGGGGCAGGTCCGACACTTCAGAGTTTCAATTCCTTTCCTGAAACCCTTGCTCTCACCCCACATGGCTGCTCTAGCCCTATCCTATAACTCCATGCATCCGTGAGACACTAACTCTTCCTGTAGTGACGCTGAATCTGTCTTCTCTTACCTCCGTTGTCCTGTTGACCTCCTTCCTGGAGTCACATTATTGATGTGCACAAGTAACCCAAGCAGATAAAGCCTCACATTATTTAGAATTAATACTTTTGGAGAGTCTGGAAATAGATTTCTCAAAAGCTAAATATTAGAGCCAAAGTGATGTTCAGTATATCAAATATTTATTTGGTCTTTGTATTTCCTAATAGGGGATGTGGCTTACAATAAAAGCATTTGTTAAGAGAACATTAAAATGAAAGAGAGAGATAAGCAGCTGTTTTTTTAGGGAAGGTGCCATGTGGCTGAATCAACCCAATCAGGTTCTTTGGTTTGTTAATTGGAAAGAGCAAGGGAGATTAACAGGTGCCTGAGAGGTAGTTAATCACTGATTTGTAGACCTTTTATGTTAGGGAAAAAGATGATTGTGAAGGTGTCCACTTGAATCTTTAAGAGTACTGAGTGGAACAAACATTTACATTTTTATTGCACTAATTAACATACTTGGTGATGAGCTGTGGAATGTAGAAAATTGTCATGGGGAGTGGTGTTAAAGACTGGGAATCAATTTAGGGGGAGGTTAGGTCCTTGATGGTGAAGACATCTCTCTTCTGTTCTGCTCACAAGCATGAGGACACGGGAATGCTCCTAACAGACCTCTTATTACATTGATTCCTCTTGTTAGAGGACATCCCAGAACCCCCCAAATTCCCATTCTAAATAGGTCCTATCATCCATCGCATCAAGACAAAATATATAATACCTTTAATGGAATGGAACTTTAATACAGTTAGTGTGCAATACAGAAAAGACAAAGAATATAGTTTCCAAATCAAGTGTGCAAAGTTACCCATCTCCTCGTGGTAAAAGTCCAGCCAAACAGGACTGGCCCAAATCAAGGCCTGAAAGCCTGCCATAAGTCTAAAGCACCTTCTGGCGGGGATCCATAGAAAAGGGTCAGAGACAGACAAGTCTGAGAGGAAAAGAGGGAAATCAAAATCAAGATAAAAGCTGCCATTGTTAACCTTCCCATGGGTCTCTCACCCACGTCTGTTTCAACCAGTCCAGGACCAAGAAGCAAGTGCAGTTTCTTCACTCCATGTGCCTCCTTCAGGTCTCCTCCTGCTCTCCATGCCGCTTCCTTCCTTTTCCAGTCTCCCTTCCAGCAACTTCTGTACCCTGTTCAGCTGTACCCTCTCTTGGGTGGAGCAGGGAACCTGAAACTCCCCTTTTCCTGGGGACCCCGTTACACTCTGTTTGTAGAGGCAAGGGTGGGTCTCTCGTGCTACCCTTGCCAAATCTACCCAACCAGAGACAAGCAAGAGGAAAACTGTGTTTACTTCAGAATTGAGGAAACATGTGGACAGGAAGCTGTGTGAAGTAGGCAAATTTGTTTTTGCATGTTAACTAATTTTGAAAGGTTCTAGAATGTTGGCATTGTAGCTAAACCCCAAGTCAGTGGATCCATAGGTGTGTGTTTTAGTCTTTTTGATAGAATTTAAACAGTATTGAGAGAAGTAAATAAAAATGTGTGTCAAATAATTGAGTTACTAGAGACAGTGCTGCGTCCATGCTGAGCTTTCCCCCAGCTTTATTGAGACACAATTAACTTATGCTTTGCATGATACAAAATGATTACTGCAATAAGTATAGTTTAACATATCCATCATCTGCCTGACATAATAACCGTTTTGTTTTTGTTTGTGATGAGAACAGTTAAGATGCTGTGCATCAAATACATCATACAGTGTTGGTAACTATGGTCACCATGGTGTACATTTGATCTCCAGAACTTATTCCCCTTGTAACTCAGTTTCTACTCTGAACAACATCCCCGCTCCTGAGTAACCGCCATTCTAGTGTCTGTTTCTGTGACTCAGCTTTTTTAGACTCTACATATAAATAACTTTGTACAGCCTTTGTCTTTTTCTGTCTGACTTATTCAGTTAGCACAGCATCCTCCAGTCTGTCCCTGTGGAGGGGCTGGCACATGGTTGGTCACCAGGAGTCAGGGATCAGGAAAGAGGAAGTTAGAATCACTGCAGAAAAGGGCCAGACTTCTTTATGGTGATTGTTTTCCTGATTACCATCCAACAACTATTTATTTTTAATATGTTGTGTTCAGAGCATTAGGCTGCATGCAGTTGCAGTAGAAAACACACCAGAGAGCCCTAAACACGGGGCACTCATCGTCAAGTGCAGTGCTGTCTATAGAACCTTCTGCAGTGATGGAAATGACCCATAGTATACTGTCCAGTACAGTAGCCAGTTACCACATGTGGCTATTGAACTCTTGAAATACAGTTAACAGGACTAAGGACCTGAAGTTTTCATCGTATTTAATTTTAACTAATTTAAGTCTAAATAACCATACATGACTAGTGACTACTTAGCATAGTTATAGGTAAAGTGGGTCCTAAAAACCCTCTGAGGAAACTGGAAATATTTGATGCTGTAGGCTAGAATCCCAGGCTCAAATAATCCCACATATTAGAAAGTAAAATTCCCATCGTGGATATATTTTTCCTGTGACATTTTTATTTTTTAAAGATTTATTTATTTATTTTTATATTTATACATACATACATACATACATATACAAGCACTGGGTACAGTCAGAAGCGCGGGAGGGTGAGAGAATTCACCAGAGCCAGAGCGGGAGCAGAGCAGGCAGAAGGACCGAAGTACACTGCTGAGGGGAGCAGCAGGGTGCAGGAGAGGTCTGCGCGCCATGTGGGACCCTCCTCCGGTGGCCGGGGAGCAGCCGGGGATCGAACTGGCGCTGCAGAGGCTGTGGGCAGCTTCGCAACCCAGCACTCAACTGCTGCACCACTGGGGAGGCCCTTCTGTGACATTTTAATTGAGTTCCATGAAACATTAATCCTATGACATTGTTTTGCAGCCATCCCAGGCCGGTAGGTTCATCTCAGTTCTCGCAGATGAAAAGATGATTTTGGAGCCATCAGTAGACTTTCACAGGCCTTTAATGCTGAATCAGGTGACAGACCCTCTTTCTCAGCATTTTTCTGGCTGCCTCCTTTCATCTGTCCTCTCATGGTCTCGCCTCAGAGGCGCTGCCTTCTTAGCCCCTCGCAACAGGTGTCTTCATTTACATACACGCATGCGCTGTGGTCTCTGGCCCCAGGTGTCCATAATGACAGGTGCGCGTGCAAGACCACAGGTGACGGTCATAGATGATAATGGCACGAGGGCGTAAAATCCTGATTTTTAACTCATTTACCTAGACATACTGCTCCTCAAAGCTATACTATGGTAGTAAGTTTGGAAAACATTGCCTGTGGACTCATCCTTATAGAGTTAGTAAGGAACACAAGCTTATTTATAGTTGTGAAGTAGAGAAACCAGTGCTTGGTTCAATTTTCAGTTTGGCTGGGTTTCCCAAATTTAGCTGATGATAGCGTCCTTTCCTTCACTGACACCTCTATACACGGAACACTTTGGGAGATGCTTGCTCCAAAGAGTTAGCCGAGCTTGTGGTTAGGACTGCAAAACAAAAGGGAGAAATGGCTTTAGTTTTGCCAGAGAGTCAATGTTTGTGTCTCCTTCACCAAATTCACATGTTGAATGCTGATCTCCAGGGCTCTGGCACTTGGAGGAGGGCAGCCGGATGCTGTAGTGGGTGATTGGTCACGAGGGAGCACACCTGGAAGCATGGGTGCCCCTATAAGAGACCACGGCTCGTCGCCTTCCCTCACGTGGGGCTGGGCAGGGCCAGGACGCGGCTTGCCAGGCAGACTCTGCGGCTTCTTGACCGTGGACCTCCCAGCCTCCAGAACTGTGAGAGAGTAAGTATGTGTTGTTTATGAGTCACCGAGTGTCATCTTCTGTTATAAGATGACTGAAGGAAGCTTCTGTTTGGTTTTTGATTCTCTGAGAACATGGGAATCCCTCCATTCTTTTAGATTTGGGCAGGCTGATATGTGACAGGGTCAGAGGCTCAGAGTTGTATCTTGTACGTTTTGGTGTAATAAGAGCCTCTTATTACATGAAACCCTCTGGGCGCTTCTCTAAGATCATCTTGGGTAGCCAGTGGCTTTCGGTGGCCTGAGTTAACACATGCACAGAGAGGCTGAACCGTTTGTTTTTTGCTTTTCTTTTATTGGGTTTATAAAACTAGTACTGATGTGTTCCTTTCCCCTTCTGACTTGGATTTCAAAGGCCTCCATGGAGTCTGTTAAGTCTTCTCCTTTACTGAAGTAAAAATAGTCTAAGACATACCATCCCCATGTGTTTTTAAAAATCCTGGTTTGATATTTCTACATCAGTTCTACTCATGCTATTAAACAGGGTGTTGGCCGGGAGGGGGTGTTTTTACGTAGTCCATACAAAGAAAGTATCTCACGATACAAAGAAAAAACCCAAAAAAGAAAACAAACAAAAATAAGTAAGGTTTCAGTTTGCTAACACCTTACTTAAAAAGGAAAGTAGGGTGGACTCAAGGTTACATCACAATGCTGCTGAGTGTTCGGAAATAACTTTCTTGAGTAACAGAGAAGGAAATGGAGTGAGCGAACCACAGGAGTGCGTCTTGCCATCCATCACGGGGCCGCACACCATCCGTCATGCCTGATGTGGCAGGGAGAGGTTGGGAACAGCCGGGCAGTGTGTCTTCCAAGGTCCCTTTCAGTACTGAAATTTTGTCATTCTATGACAGCTTTATTGAGAGGTTTCACTGTAGTAAAACAGTGTATCAGGGGCTAACTTACACTCTGGCATCCAAGGGGAGACATGCTCAAAATAAGGGCTTCCATAAAGAAAAAAAAATATACGATGAGCTTGATTTTTCGACCTTGTAAGAGGGTTGGAGTTTCTTGGGCCCCTTAACTTCCCATTTTGTACTCACTGTTTAGGGAACATTGCCAACCACCTGCTACTTGGAACTCTTAAGTAACCAATTCTTCCAAATTTACCATTGCTTTTCCCTGTGGTTATCAATATTTTGCCTGTAAATTTTGTTTAGAAAGATTTTTATTGTGGTAAAATATACAAAAAATTCCTTTAAGTATCTTTAAGCATAAAGTCCTGTGACGTTAAGTGCATTCACATAGTTTTGCAGCCTTCCAACTTATCACTCATTTTAATCAATGCTTGTTTATGTGGAGGGGGTAACGAGATTCCCATTGGGGCCAACCTTTTCTTCTCACACCTGCTTTGTGTTAATAAACTGAGACTATTGTTTACAAGCCAGGCCCCAGGTCACAGTGAACTATTTCTAGAATGGAGTTATATTTACAAAAGAAGCCTCACATTTGTTTGTTCCTCCCAAACAAGGGAATAGAAAGTTGTGGGTGTGGTGGCGGCATTGCTCAGGCTCGCTGCTGGTCTCTGTCCCCACGAGGTTGCGTGGGGATCTTACCACAAGGCCTGCAGCTCTGGCCTGGGAGAGGTGATGAAGACTCAGAACACCTGCTCTGTGAGCTGCAGTGGCAGCTTAGAGATCATTTTGCCATATCCAGCTCATTTTCTAGTAAATAAAGTTTTGCCTATTTGTTACTGTTATCGTGGGTGCTTTTGAGTGATGTCAATAGAGTTGCAGCTGAGACTGCATGGCTTGGTAAGGGGCAGGACAGGGCACAAGGCAGGTTTTCTGATCCCATGCAGATCGGGTAAAGGAGGAGTCAGAGTCCTCAGTAGTTTTGCAGGTTTTTTATTTGGGGTTCACCAGGCATATGGCAGGCAGGGGTGCTGGCTGGGGGGCTGGGAGGCTGGCAGGCCTCCCAGCCCCCAGCAAGTCCTCACTCTATCTGGGCTCTCTAGCGTTCGTCTGCTGCTTCTCGGCTGCGGCGGCTGCTGCTGCTGCTGGTGCTGGTGCTGCTGGCGTCCCCCCGTGACGCCGCCCTTAAAAGCACAGTCTTAGCTCAGCTGAATCCCATCTACCTATGCCCACACCCTATTCCAGGTGCCCACCATCAGGCATGCATTCAGGACAAGGATCCATCATCTATCCTGATGGCGGAAGGGCAGAAAAGCCTGATATTTTCTTTACCCTACAGTCCACCCCCTCAGGGTTTTCTGCCATACAGTCTATACATATATACACAATTTTCTAAGCAAACAAACAATGCAGCCATGGCCCACAAAAGCAAATACATCAAATAACAAAATACAACATAACAAAATACAACAGAACACAAATAAGTCCAGGCAGGGCACCAACCAAGTGCAAAAGACAATTATTGGTACCAGCAGATGAGCCACCAAATCTGCTGCCGAAGGCACTGCTCATACGAGGGAGGGGAAATCACACACGGCATCTGCTATAACACACCAGGAGCCGTCAGGCTTCCTGGCCTTCTCTGGCTGTAGTCTCGGCTACAAGGCACACACAGCATCCACCCCCAGGATGCACTAGCTCTGGGATTGGCAATTTTATTCTGTTGGGGGTAATCGCCAACCCTCAGGGTTTCTGTCTGCAGTCGCTCCAACACTCGGCCTTCATGGCCACCCATGCGACTCACAGACCCCTGCTCTCAAGCCAACCCACTGCACAAGCACATGGGTTGGGGATCCAAACTTTGCATTTGGCTTGGGCTCCACCCCAAGCCACATTCCCCACCCGTCCCCCAAGGACGGCCTCCTCAGCTCCTCACCCTCACTCAAGAATGAGCAGGGCATCACCCATAGGTGATTTTACGAGACTCACAGGGCTTCAGCATACCCAGGCTGCTTAACAGCCGCTTTAGGGCTTCTCAACTTAGCATCAGTACCAGCTTTTGCCACCTTAGTTGGCTTTTCTCCTCCACCTGGCCACTGGGCATACACAGGCTGCTTTTGGCCATCTAGGCCCACTGGCCACCCCCAGATTCTCAAAAAATAAACATAACCTGCTAAGGTCCTCCGCCTTCTGGCGGGATTGTCAGTCCAAAATCATCAGTTCATCAGTCTATCAGTCCATTGGCCTCTCCCTGCTTCAGCAATGGCCTGCTGCCTCAGGGGTCATTGGCTGGTCCTTTCCGGTGTCGTTGGCTGGTCCTATCCGGTGTCGTTGGCTGGTCCTATCCGGTGTCGTTGGCTGGTCCTATCCGGTGTCGTTGGCTGGTCCTTTCCGGTGTCGTTGGCTGGTCCTTTCGGGCGTCTCCTTCACGCCAGGTCTCATCCTGTAGCTCGTGGACGTATCCATCTTCTATACCGCCATGGTGCCTCCAGCGTCGTCACAGGCAAAGTCTGTTCTCCTTAGTCCCTCCAGGTCTTCGGAGGGCTCCAATACCCGTCTGCATGGATCCTGCCGACTACGCCAATTGTAAGGGGCAGGACAGGGCACAAGGCAGGTTTTCTGATCCCATGCAGATCGGGTAAAGGAGGAGTCAGAGTCCTCAGTAGTTTTGCAGGTTTTTATTTGGGGTTCACCAGGCATATGGCAGGCAGGGGTGCTGGCTGGGGGGCTGGGAGGCTGGCAGGCCTCCCAGCCCCCAGCAAGTCCTCACTCTATCTGGGCTCTCTAGCGTTCGTTCTGCTGCTTCTCGGCTGCGGCGGCTGCTGCTGCTGCTGGTGCTGGTGCTGCTGGCGTCCCCCCGTGACGCCGCCCTTAAAAGCACAGTCTTAGCTCAGCTGAATCCCATCTACCTATGCCCACACCCTATTCCAGGTGCCCACCATCAGGCATGCATTCAGGACAAGGATCCATCATCTATCCTGATGGCGGAAGGGCAGAAAAGCCTGATATTTTCTTTACCCTACAGCTTGTTTAGTCTAAAATATTTACATCCTGGGCCTGTCTGGAAAGCTTGCCAACTCCTGTTTAGGGTCTCTGCTATAGGCCCTGGGGGCTCCCAGCTGTGTGTCCTCAGAGTTACACTTCAGAGATGCCTGAAGCAGGATGGACCCCATGTGAGTTCCCTGTGAGTGTTGCACTAAGTAGTAACCCTGCTTGCTGTAGTGAAAAGGGTGGGCCCTTGTGATGAAAAGAATCAAAGTAACAACCCATGTGTCCTTGACCTTGAAAAAGTGTTCTCTGTTTAAGGAGCACATTTTATTTTTGACCATGCTTGCTGTGTGCCTGCTGGGTGACATAATGATTTGAATAAAGGCAGTAGGGGTCCTTTCATGAAGGGTTTGTTAGGAAGGTAATTTAAATATGCTATAAATATTTGTAAGACTTGGGAGACTTATGGATTTTGCTGAAGGAAGTGACTTTTGCAATGAAAGATCAAGGAATATTTCAGTATTGTCTTTGAGTTGGTCTTATTGTTTGCCAAGAAATACAGAAGGGGAGACTCTCTGAACTCTGCAAATGCTTTCCCTGTGTTGAAAGGGCAAAGGGAGAAGAAGCCAAGTGGTTGTCTTCTATGTCTCCAGGACAACCAGCCCCTTTGTCCTCTTGGGCTTCTAATCTCAGTGTTTTCTTAGAATTTTTTTTTTTTCTTTGAGGGTGTTTGGTGGTTGGTTTCAAAGCTGCTTTCAGAGTGGGAGCAGTTCAAGTAGATTGATATGAGGTTCACTGATGGCAAAAAAGCATTTATTTCACCAGGGACATAGAGAACAGCCCTGAAAGAAAAGCTAATGTGAGAGCCGAGGGTGTGTGTAAGTCACAGAGCTCATTTTTGATCTGAAATTGCTGGGCGCTGAAAAGACTGCTGAATTGGTGAGACTGGAGAAATGTTAATTTGTTTTTTCATTAATGAAATAATTTGCTAAGAGGAGGTAATTTAGTAAGAAGTTGCCTCTTCCATCTCTCTTTTTTTTTTAACCTTGAGCTGTACCAGCAATACCTTTTACTAGCCACAAGAGTTAGAGTTAATGGAATCTTTTATTTCCCATTACGCTAGTTTTCTTTCCCAGGACTAATCTCCAGGTGCCTTAAAAGAAAAAAAGCCTCGTAAAACACAATACAGAAGACCAGAAACCAAGTCAAGCTGGTATTGTGGCTAAATACCCAATGTTATTCCAATGCAAAGAGCCTGTTCACATTTTGTATTTATTGCCCAGGACATTTGTTTCCTTCAGCTGACATTCCTCATCTCTTCATTCCAATCCAACTCAAATCTACCCTACAGACCTACCTTCCCTGATTAGATGAAGTCAGAATTCTTCAAACAATGGTCTTTTTTCACTTTCTAACAATATTCATGCTGTTTTTGCATTTTTTTTTTTTTTACAAAGCACTTTTGACATACATGTTCTGTGGTCCCCGCTCCCCCTAGCATATAAGCTCCATGAGGCAGGAATTTTGCCGGGTTTTGTAATTTGCTCTATCTCCAGCATTAGAAGATGACCTGGCAGTGAATATAACCATGAAGTGTAGGGAATGGCACAACTCAGTGAGGTGAACTAGAGACCAGTAGTTCAATATCTGATCTTCATCTTGATCCTTCTACAAACTAGCTGTGAGATCATAGGAAAGTCACTTGAACTCATTAGCCTTCTTTACCATTTTTGTAAAATGGAATGAAGAATATCTTCCTTGGGAAGGTGACATGAGAATCAGATGAGCGAGTTGGAAGCTGGGTGTTGGTCAGATTGAGTTCATTTGGGGCTATTGTGGGGCCCTTGCATGTAGTGGATGCTTATGAGCCATGGGCTCCATATTGGGGTTATGCCTGGTAAGATTCTTGGGTGACTATATTTCATTGCCTCTGGCACATGATCTATGACCTAATGGAGACCTTTCAATAAATTGACATCAGTAATTCAAAGGCAGACTGTGATTTCACTGCTGCTACAGAGGGTTGGAGAAATGTTCTGCTTTTCAGAGTCATAAAAAGTTCTCTCCATATATTGATAGATTCTTCTGCAGGAGTGGCAGGTGAGCTGTTTTCAGAGATGTTTTCTCAATATCAAGTTTTACTTCAATGAGTTCCCTGAAAGCCATGGATGATCTGAAAAAAATCATTGTGGCCCTAAGGTGCAGCCTCTTTTTATCCCTGAAACTCGAGTCAAATCTGCTATTAGTCAACCCCGAGAGGCAGATTTGGTTCTCTCCTTTCTGCTCAGAGAGAGGGAGTGGCCAGTGGAGGAGAAGAATCACAGGATCAGGATGGTCTGTAGATTGACCTAGTAGGTCCTGAATGATTGGGAATTATTTTACTAGCTGTCTGTCTTTGATTGGGATAAGCACATTGGGTAAGATACAGAATCAGTGATTTAAAATTTTTCCATCTTGGTGTTGGAGCCTCATAAATAATTCATAGAACTCAAAATGTCTTTAGTTAAAAGATGAAGACAATCATAAGAATGCACTTTTTTTTCTTTGTTCACCATTACAGAATAAATATTTCCCTTGTATATGCACAATCCTGTGTCAAGTCCTGGGCCAAGCTTCTTAAGGTGACTTGGCTCCAAAGGTCTTCTCAGATTAGTTGGCAGAGTTTGTCATATAAGTGATAATAATCAGAGGCCAACTGATTTCCTGCTTTTGCCACTCCATCAGTTTACTGGTGGGAGAGTTGATAGAAGAGGAAGTAATTTTGACTGGTGTGATAGGAGTGGGTGTGTCAGGTCTTTTATGAGAAACAATTGAAGGGGTGCTTGGGGGAAGTGTGTGAGAAATGTGAAGAAGCAAGAGAACATAGCAGCAGCAGAAGAGAGGGAACTTTTTGGTTCCCTTAGTGTGAAATAATTGTTTCATTAAATCAAAGTGGCAAATTTACACAGCAAGCAAAGGGGATAGAGAGCCCAGCCTTAGATCTTTGCACTTTAGAGCACACTGTCTTCTGTGCCATTTGTGACATCCAAAAAGCTTAGGGGACATCCCCCCAAACTCATGTTGCTCCCATAGAATTATAGAAAATTATATGTAATTATATATATATTTAAAATATTTTATAGATGTATTTTATGTAATTATATATATGTAGTTCTATAAAATTAATAAGTAAAAAAAGTGACTGAGCATTGTTGACTGACTTTTAAAATTAGGCTAGACCGGAAACCTTTTCTGTGGAGAATATAGATCTCTTGCTTCTTTCTTCTCCAGCCCGCCCCTCCCCCCAACTGCCCCCTCCCCCCCTTCCCAGATGTGCTGGGTAGAGTCAGGATAGTTTATCAAATAATAGTTTCTTGGCAGGGACTGTCTTTCTAAGAAGTTTTAGGTTTTTTTTTTTTTTTTTTTTCCTAGCGCTGTTATATAGATCTTGAAGGAGATTTGGAAAATACCACAGTTGATGTTTGGAATTCTGTTGATTCCTGTTCATGTCTATCCACTCTCCTGAGGCCTGAACCTTATTGAGATGGGCAACAAGCAGGTTATTTGTGTCTCTTTGTGGATGTTAATAAATTTGCTGTATTATGAACTTGGGGAGTAGCAGCATTAGATCCGTTTATCCAGCATTAGATCCCAAATACGAAATACGTGCCCTTGAAAAAATAAGTTGTTTAGGGAGGCAAAACTGGGATTTTTTTGAAAAGGTGATTGGTATTTCCTTCACTTGTTAATTGACAGGTAGTTACACAGATCTTCCTCAATTTAGGACAAGGCTGTGTCCTATAAATGTACCATAAATCAAAATTAGCAAAATGAGAAGTCAAAAGTGTATTTGATTGTGTCATCTACTGAAGTTTACAGCTTAGCCAAGCCCACTTTAAATGTGCCCAGAAAACTTATATTAGCCTAGAGGTGGGAAAAATTATCTAATACAAAACGTATTTTATAATGAAGTGTTGACTGTCTCATGTAAATTATTGAATATTCTACTAACTGAAAGTGAAAAGCAGAATACCCTAATTCAAAATTCAAAGTACATTTTCTACTGAATCGGTATCATTTTGCACCAATGTAAAGTTAAAAATCCTAAGTCAGCCACCCTCAGGGACCATTAAGAATTGTGTGCTGGCTCTGTGCTTAACGTTGTTTTAAGCATTTTACAAGCAGCTTGCTTATTCCTCATAACAGTTCTGTGTGGTAGATACTTTTATTACCTAATTCTCTTGTTTCTGTGTTTGTGTTCAGGTAGCAACTATAGATACATGTTTGTAGCTGCTTCTAGATTAAGAAAAATTCTTTGGGAAAAACCTCAAAACTGAGAAATGTACTCATTAATGGACTCCTCACCCTCAGAAAATTAGGAGCACTGCACCTTTTTTTAAGCTCGGAGGTAAAATGCCAACTATTCCCTAGTCACAGATCTTCAGGTTAGGCTAGATTGGAAATGATTTCAATTCAGGTTCTCTGAGAATCTGTGGAGAGTGAGAGTGTATGGAAATTTCAGCCTACTCCGTCCTCTGTTTGGGATTAGGTGTTCCCCGGGAGCAAACATGTACCCTCAGTCACCTAGGAGGACCCAGACAACCTCAAGGCAATTTTGTTTTTGGACTCTGTGTTCTGATCAGGGTGGATCGGGTTGCATGGAGGCTTTGGAGCATGTGTTGGAGGAACAGTTGAGATTTTAATCTTGTTTTGGGTGGCATTTTTGGTATGTTTGATTCTTTTAGGTTAGTTAATTAAATGCCAGGTAGAGCTAGGCAGTAAGTAGATTGCATTTTAGAATTTTTTAAAACAGGTTATCTAGTGCCCTTTATGGCAGACTGTTTGGAGTGTCCATATATCATTCTGGCTTATTCTTGCATTAGAACCTGGACTAATTGTCTGGCTGCCCTGGCTTTTCTCCCCAGCCCTGAGATCCGCTGACTGGGTGGCTATTATGCTCCTGCTGAGTGTTTTGGTTTCCTGCCAGTCTGGGAAGCTGGGGATCCCATGCTGGGGGAAGGTAATCAAGCAGTAAAGCTAAGACAGGGTATGAGAAGGTGGATTAAAGCGGGTGTGGAGGAAAGGGAGGGAGTGAGTGAGCCAGCTGCCTACAGTGGCCGGAAGAGGTGGAATGTGTGATCTCTCCCTGGTGAAACCCTTCAGCCCTCGGGAGAATTCTTTGAACAGTAATAGTTTGGCTATTCCTTTTTGTTTCCTCCTCCCTTTCCTTTCTCTTTTTGCTTCCAATCTAAGTATTACACATTTACTGGCCAGCATCCCCTCCCATGCCCACCTCCACACTCGCTTTTAGAAAATTCTTTCAAGTTGAGGTTCCTTGTTCTGAATTGGAAGACAGTATATTTCTATCTTTTGGAGAGAGGAGCATAGCTCAGTGTTCTGTTGCCAATCGACTGTGTGACTCTGGACAGTGAAAGACCCTCTCAGTACCTCAATTCCCTGGTCCTTAAAAGCAGTAATAGTAGGTAGTGATGGAAGACAAGAATAGAAAAAAAGGAGGCACCACAAGATCAGAAACCTGGCTCACACAAGGAGGTGGGGGCAGAAGAGATTAGCATAAACGTAGACACAGTTGCAGAAACCAGTATCCTGAGGGCGGATGCCTATAAAGCATAACATCCAAGCAGGTATCAGACTGCTGTCTAGAGCACAGGCCCAAGGGTAGAGATACGGAGATTGAGCCCAACAGACCCCAAAGGTAAAGATATGGAGATTGAGCCCATTGTAGAATCTCTGGTCTCTTTCAAATTCTGTATAGTTATGCAAAATTAGCAACCAGCTGACAACTAACAGAAGACTATATCAGTGCAGTCTGCACTGGCTGGGGGCAGCACTCCTACTGCCCACCTGTGCCTGTGCAGGTGCCTCTTCTCACCAACTCTCTCCCTCTGCAGGGCAGCAGCTTTCTGCCTGCCCGTGACCTGTCAAGGCCACCCGCCTGCAACCAGGCAGGCCTCTTAGCAAACTTGTCCCTTCTAGGGGGCAGCTTTTCCTGTCCGCTTGTGTCTCTGCAAGTGTCTTTAACTGTTTTATCCCTCCCCTAATAAACCTGCCCTTTAAATATAACTAATATCTTTGTCTTGTGGAGAAACTCACCTGGGAAACTCGCTATGTGTCGCTGACACGGGAGCTCTGGGGAAACCTTTCCCAGAGCGAACCCGAGGACCCCGTACTCCAAACCCACATACTCCAAAAATGACAACAGATAGGATTAGGCAAGTCTGTCTGTCCTGCATCATTGCTTAACAGCACTTGTTTATTGGTAGACCTCATGCAACAGGTCCCCTGGTAGGCTGTACCATCTAGATTTGTTGTTAGCATGTACATTGTGATGCTGAGCTGCCCTGCCTGTTTTGGGTCTGAGAGAGGAGTAACAGAAGCTCTGATGCTTGCCTGTTCTCAGATGGGATAACCTGGGGGTGGGGTTGCACCTGGAGAGGGTGCCCTCAGGACTCAATTGAGTCTGGGTCACTTCCTTCTCTTTCCTTCCTCCCAAGGACTTGAGCTGAGTCTTGGTTAAATCTGCCTGGCAGTGACCTGGAAAAGCCAAGAAGGATTGGATAGGAGCTGGCTGGTCCATTTTACTTGTTCTAGTTGGTGACCCACCCAACTAAGGCACTACTTTGTTATGGCAGCCTTTCAAGCTGGCACTTTTGCTTATCTGGCAGTAGCAGTGACATGGGTGGCCAATTCGAGGACTGTTCTGGAATCTGCCTCTCCTTTGTGGAGTCTTCCAGCCCCAGCCTGTCCCTGCAGATAGGAATCCAACCCCTCTGCTTTCCACTCTACTACCTCACCTCCCTTTTCTGTGGAATCTCCCGAAATGGATTCTGAGGAGGGAGCCAGAAGATGTGCTGGTTCTTAACCTTGTACTGAATTGGAAAAAAGTGATTTACAAAGAAATAATACCATCCTTTGCATAAAATACAAGTAGTTTCCATTTTGTTAGCCCCTATGGAATATGGGGTCTTTAGCTTAGCACCTGGAACATTTGGTCCTCAAATGGTTATAATCTTTAACTATATCTTGGGGAATAATTATTATGTGAAGTTTGAAGAATGGTGCAGTAATTCTTTATCCTCTACAAAGTGTATTGGTGATCTATCATGTGAAGATCTAAATGGAGTCAGTATTTTGAAAGCTTTATGATCAATGGTGAGTTCTCCTACTTTCATCTGTCCTACAATTCTTGGAGATTGAGTTTTCTTGAAATTAATGTGGCATCGCTCTTGATTATCATAGGACATGTAAAACATACTAAGCATGGTTCCTAATGCTGTGTGTGTGTAATGGGGATATAGCGGTGACGTTGAGTTATTCTCAGCAATTAATTACTAAGTGCTTTCTGAAACATTAGATTTGTAGCTTTTAATATGGTAGTATGACTTCTGCATATCCATGTTACTTTCTCTGGGTTCTACATTATGGTTACCCCAAGTAATTGTTTTTTTTCAAGTATAATTAAATTTCCATCGAAAGTTTATTGCAGTTTGACAGAATACATATTTTCCACAACTCAAATTCATTTTACTTAAGATAATATATAACATTCTTCCTATTTATTTTCCCTCACTACCATCCCTGTGGTCCCTTGTCTCTTTCCCTGCCCTTTTAATCTCAGAGCTCTCAGGATGTTATGTCCAGTATCTCTTGAAAGTGTTTTACTTTGTCAAATTGTCTGTTACATGAATATTTGTTTTTAATTTTGTTGCTTTTCTGCATGTAATTTTTTGAAATTCCTTCCATTTTGTTGAAAATGGTTGCATTCCATCTTATGGCTGTGTAATATTCCATGGTATGTATATATCACATATTTTTAATCCACTCACCCACTGAAGGAGATTTAGACTGCTTCCACGTCCTAGCAACTGTCAATGCTGCTGCTGTAAATATTGCAGAACAAACAGTTTTTGTGTTGATGGTTTCATATTATGTTTATATAGACCCAAGAATAGAATTACTGTACCCCAAGTAATAGTAGCCACTTCATAGTTTTGTTCCTTTTTCTTATAGAAAGAGTCACCTCTCTTTTCAGAAGACCTGAGAAAGCTTGTTGAGGGCAGGAACTGTGGCCTGTTTATCAGTGTATCCTTTTACTATACAGTAGGATTGCTAATTTATGGCAGTAGGAAGCTTTAAAGTCCATTTTTTAAAGGCGTTCATCCTGGCATAGGAAGACAAGTCAAACAATTGGTGATCAGGAATTGTGTTCTGCTTTGATTAATGGATCTGCATGAAAGTGGTATCAACCACTGATGTTCAAATTTGGCTGTAATTAAAATCACCCGGGGAGCCTGGAAACCTACCAATGTGTGGGTCTCACCCCATAGGATTCTGATTTAATTGGCCTAAGTATATGCTGGGGAGTGGGAGTTGTAAAAAGTCTTCAGATGTATTAGTCTGCTTGGACTGCTATAATAAGATACCACATACTTGGTGACTTACAATAGAAATTTATTTCTTGAAATCCTGGAGATTGGAAAGTCTTAAGTTGCTAGCAGAGTAGGTTTAATTCTGAGACTTGTCTTGTGGATGGCTGTCATCTTGCTGTGTGTATACACAGAGCTCTTACTATTTCTTATGAGGACACTACTAATGGATCAGTACCCCACCTCTGTGACCTCATTTAACCTTCACTTCTTCCTCATAGGCCTCGCCTCTGAATAGTCATGTTGGGACTAGGGTTTAAACATAGAACTTCACATGCAATTTGCAGCAACATGGATGGCGCTGGAAGGGATCATGCTCAGCGAAATAAGCCAGAAAGAAAAAGAAAAATACCGGATGGTCGCACTCATA
>NW_023601671.1:0-17875 GCF_014898055.3 Talpa occidentalis
CTGATGACATCTTATGAATATTTATGAGGGACGTTTTAATTCAAGGGTCTCAATATTTTTTTAATCACCTGTTAGTTAATTTTCACAATGTCACACTGGAGTACGTGGTAGTAATGTTATACTACTCCATCTCCAGATGGAGAGATGAAAGCTCACAGATGTTCAATTATAGAATTTGCCGGAGATTTGCAGTGATCAGCTGGACTCTGGCCCAGGGCGCCAGCTTCTGGTTAGCAGTGCCACGCAGCTTTCCCAGCTGAGCTTGGTAACGAATGACACTCAGTCCCAAGACAGTCAGTGAGCTGATCGGAAGAATCAGGTCTTAGGCCGGCCAGGGGACATGCTGGGAATGGTGAATTTGGACCTCATGCTCTCATTCCTGTTTCCTGCCGTGCAAGCTCTCATCAGCCATTCACTCCTCCAACATTTTGTCAGCCCTTTATTACTCCTGGTTGATTTGCATTGACTCTGAAAAGAATTTGGTTGGTAACTAAAGGGGTTAGTAATTTTTAATAAGGTCATACTTATCCAAAAGTATGTGCCTTTTGAAAATATGAAAATTGGAAACTAAAATTTTTCAAACTAAAATTTTGAAATAAAAATAAAATTTTATTTGAAATAAAAATAAGGCATTCTGAAATAAAAATAAAATTTTCTTTGAAGTAAAAATAAGACATTTTGAAATAAAAATAAAATTTTATTTCAAAAAATCGAAATAGGAGCCGATCGTCCACGCTTGTCTTCTTTTCTCAATTTCAAGCGCTGTTTTCCCTCATTGTTAGGAACCAGAGACTCATAGAACCTTTTGTGGAACTAACCTTCAGTGGCAGGGTTTGTAAACTCTTTCTTCCTGCACAGAATAGGGCCTTCTGAGGATGAAGAGAGACAAAAAAGGAATAATCCGGGACACACGGAGTTCCCATTATCCATACACCTTGCACTCAGAAGTTGAAGAAGTGAGATTTTGGGACTACCAATTTCGAAAGCCTCCCCCATATAAAATAATCACCTATCTCTATCAGCAGATGTGTTCTAGGAACCAATAAAGTCGAAAAATCCAACAAAATAATGGGAAGTAAAACTTCAGGAACATGTGACTGTTAATAAGTTATATTTTTCATAGGAAAAACCCAGATAAGTAACTTATAATATTTAAACATGGGTAGGGTATCCTAAGAGACTGGGGGGTCCACATACCAACCCATGGGATCATGGAAAGCTAAACATCTAAACATGTTTGTCCTGTTGACTCCGTGGCCATAGCAACGAAGGCCGACTGAAGTCACTCTTCCCTGCAGGGACTTTATTTTGTACTTTGAAATGCTGCGTTATGCTGGGAGGGTGTATCTTGGAAACTCCAAGTAATCTTCTAAAACCAACAGTATCTATTTTCCTCTCAGTAAAGACACCAACTTCTTATGATATTAGCCAGTGGTAGGGTGCGCGTATTCATATTTTAATTTTTTATTTTGATGTCATCAAAGAAAAAGGAAGAAGAAACTGAGAGCATTTCTTAACATAAATTGCTGAGCTGGAAGTCAGAAAGATCTACTGTGACAAAGGTGTCTAAAAAGAAAGGAAAAAATCAAATTGCTAAGACACCAAGATACTCAAGTAGGTGGTTGAAACTAGATCTGTCGGATTTTATTCTGTAATGCTCATCAGTAGCATTTCACCCTGGACCACGTGTCAAGGTCAGGAGTATCTGGAATCGAACTGTAGGCTGTAAGTGACTGAATTCAAATTAGCCAGTTAGAGAAAAAGCAACTTTTATCCCCCTTCTACTTCCTGTTCCCCCTCATTGATGTCCCATGTTCAGCTACTGGAATGTGACAGATTGGCTGCATCAAACAGAATTAACCAGATATTCAATCAGATGTTTCAGTGAGCCAAGAAGTCTCACTTGGCTTTTTTTTTTTTTTACATTAATGAAACACTCCATCATCCCTGATTCCTTTTACTGCTAGACTCCCTTTTCAATAGTGTGGTACGCTTATTCCTATATTGTTTGCTGGGAGTTCACTGCTTGTGAACCTCATAAGGAAATCTTTCTTTTCTCACTAATGTATTCCAAATACAGAAGGGCCTCAAATAACATCATTTCGGTGAGGATAAAAACAATCAAGGATTTTTCACATTCTCCCCATGTCTGAGGGGGTTTTCTCCAGATACTCCAGCTTCCTCCCACATCGCAAATGTGAGGTTCACCAGTGTGTCGAAGTTATCCTGGTCTGTGTGGGCATGACACGCCTGCAGTGGAAGGGTATCCTGCCCATGCGGTTCCACTTTACACCCTGAGCTGCAGGTCAGGGTTCAGCCACCTGCAGTCCTGAACTAGAACAGCAGGTTGGAAAATGAATAAATGAGTGAGTGAGTGTATACAGTTGAATGTTTAATATTAGAGGTGTTTGGGAGGTCTTTACTTAGAAACTTGGTGATGTTTTTGTCACCAGAAATATGCCCTGGGAACGTGACTCTTGTTGATATCAGTGAGCCTTTGGTAAAAGTGGATTTGTTGTGCTTCATTTTGCTTAAAGTGGCAGTTTCCAAGAACCTATCAGCAACATTAAGGAGCCTAAGGTTATATCTGGCACTTAACTTAATAAGCTTTAATCTCTCAAGAAATATTTTAAGAGAGAAAAAAGAACAGGAAAGCATGATGGGGTTGAAGTAAGTGGACACCAGGCAGAAAAAAGGATATGAAAGGAAACAGAGGAGGAAGACATAAAGGTATTCACCTGATAATTTCGTTCACTATGAACAAAAAAATAAACAGATTATCATAGGGAAAAAAATTGTAATTATGTATGATAAAAGAGGTTAACTAGACCTACTGCAATCATTTCACAGCATATACAAATACCAAATCATTATGTTGTACATCTAAAACTAAGAAAATATTATATATCAATTACATGTCAATAAAAATCCACATCAAAACTTGATGAACTATTGCCTTCTTTAGATACCTAAGTTTTTATCTGCCCCCAGATCATGTCTTATTTCTTAGATTTATTTTTATCGTTCACAGTAATTTGTTCATTTATTCATTTATCTGTTATGTTTCAAACACTGAGTTTACTCTAAAAATGCAAGTTAGATCACCAGAATACACTCAGATAACACGATTGGGTCAGCCCTTAAATCAGCCACTTTAAACAGTGTGTCTCCATCTGTTACCTCTATTAGTAGGATATGTATGGTACAAAAGAAGCCAAGTGCAAAAGGTCTTTCTGTGGACCAGCTATTTTCAGGATACAATGATTAATTGACCTGGGAAATGAGCAAAAATAATCTTACTGTGACTATAGTGTACCTGTCATCCAGGATGCTGCCACACAAGCTTCGCTGCTGGCCAGAGTAGGTGACTCAGCAGGAGCCGTCACCAGGAGAGAAACAGCCTGGAGCTCACCCCTGGGTGACTGTGGTCGAAAGCACGTCCTTGTAGACAGGGAGGAGCACATCAATACATTGTGTTGTCTTGAACGGAAATGTGAGCAGATGCGCCCAGCCAAAGGCAGACTAAAAAGTGGAATGTAAAGGGATGGAGCTTGGGAAAAACCCTTAAGGACATCAATAGATTAATTGTAGTGAGTTGTGGCCCCTGGAAAAGTCGGCTAGGGTTGACTCAACTGGGTGAATCTGAACTCTACATTTTCCTGCTAAGATCTGCTCCTTCTGTAACTTTTTCTTCCCCCATGATGGCAACTCCATCCTTCTAGTTGCAAAGGTCAAAAGCCAAGGTGTCGTTCTTTTGTTTTTTAGTTTTGGATATATTAGTTTACATTTTTCAGCTTTTTAAGGAACATCTATATGTTCATATCTGTATATGCTGGATGTAGGGAGAAATAGATTGTATGTGTATGTTTATGCATAACAAATGTTATGCCTAGTTTATATTTAACAAGATGTTTATTATGTATATTCATCTTTTTTGCATATTTTACTTACTTTTTTCTTACATTTTTCTGCAGTTATTTTTGTGCATAGTTGATTTTTCCACTCGTGTGTAGTCCCCACAAATCTCCCATCACTACATCACATTGAACCGTCACCATAATGCCTTGTGCTCTTCCCTCCCATAGTTGGACCCATTCCTTCCCCCAGATGCATCAAACGTGTAGTTTACTTGCAAGTGTTACCTCTTTTTTTTTTTTTTGACCCTTTGTTCAGATCCCCTATATTCCTCCTATAAATGAAACCATCGATATTTTTCTTTTTCCTTCTGGCTTATTTCACTGAGCATAATTCCTTCTAGTTCCACCTATGCTGCTGCAAATGGCATGAGTTTATCTTTTTTGATTGCTGAATAGTATTCCATTGTGTATATACACCACATCTTCTTGATCCACTCATCTCTTCTGGGGCCTTTAGGTTGTTTCCATTGTTGGCTATTGTAAACAGTGCTGCAGTGAACAAAGGAATACAAGTTTCCTTTCAAATTAATGTTTTTGTGTCCTTTGGGTAGATTCCTAGGAGTGGAATAGCTGGATAATATGGTAGCTCCTCTTTCTGTAATTTGAGGGTCCTCCACACAGCTTTCCGTAGTGGTTGGACCAGTTTGCATTCCCACCAGCAGTGTAAGAGGGTTCCTTTTCCCCAGGGAATAATTCTTGACACGCCCTTTGCTTGGGTGGCCCACATCCAATCCAGAATCTGCTTCTCAGTCTTCACAACAGTCACTCTGTTCCCAGCCGCATTCATCTCACATCCATATTATTACGAAGTCCCAAATAGGATCTTCCTTTTTCTACCTTCACCCCTAATCTATCCTCAGTCCAGGAGACAAAGTGATCTTTAAACTCTATGGTGATTTGAAGGCCAAAGTCCTTTCAACATTCCACTTGATTGGGAGCCCACCATTTCCTCTCCCTCCTCACACCCAGCCCCTCTCATTCCAGCCCCTGTGGTCTGCTTGCTAATCCTTAAACACCAGAGACACCTTCTTACTTAGGAGATTTGCAATGGCGGTTTTGTCTGTCTGTAATGATCTTCCCCCATTGTCTATATGGCTAATGCCTCCTCCAAGTATTTATTCAAACATCACCTTCCCAGTGATCAGATATAATCTGGCCATCCTGTTTTAAATCGGACTCCCCCACCCCATGTATTTCATATCCACCTCACTCAGCTCTACTTCTATATCCTATGACTTTGTACACCAAACATACTATATATAATTTAGTTATTTATTATTCCATTGTTCTTTGTCTATCTCCCACATGATACATAATATTATACATCAACTTGACTGGGCCACAGGGTACCAAGATATTTGTTCAAACATTATGCTGGGTGCTTCTCTGAGGGTGTGTTTGGATGACATTAACATTTAAAGCACCTCACGTGAGGTTAGGGAGAAATGCCCCTCACCTGAGGGCCTTCATAATGGGACATCAGCTCTTTTCTGCCTTTGGATCCAGGTTACAGTTTGTCCTACAGACCTTGGGACTTTTCCAGCTTCCAAAATTGTATGGGCCAGTGCCTTATAACATACAGAGACCCAGACTTAAATATAGACAGATGTGTGGTTAGAGGTGTCACTATCACATCCTGTGGGTCCTGTTTCTCTGGAGGCCCCAGACTAATGCACCCCCAGGGGCAGCAACAAGAGTGCCCCCAGTACCCCAGTAGCCCTGACACACGGCCCTCAGTGTATATTTGTTGAATAAATGAAGAAACTCACGAACTAACAGGTAACAAGACAACTCTCTTTAGAAATATAGTGAACATTGTCATCTCCATTTTATTACACAGTTAAGAACTATGGGCTTCACATTTAAACACTGAGTCAAAGATCAAAGGATGTTCTTCCTGGACGTCTACCACGTTCTGATCTGGCTTCACACACACGGTTGGGCCCACTTTTCCTTTAGGGACAGTGGGAAACACCAAGCACCACAACCCTCAAGCACCATGCACGTGATCAGTGGCTGTGGCATCAGAGAGCCCTAAATAAGGAAACACTAGGGAACCCCTCTGGGCTTGGAAGTAGCTAAAAATTCCTCTGGGCTGGCAAAGAAGCCAGGCTAGGGGACATTTGGGTAAAATTATCGCAAGAAAAATTATCTCAAGACCTGAAGACTAGAGGCAGATGCTGTTGGCCCTAATTTTATGCTGCAGAAGAGAAGAATACTGACATTTAGTTGTACTGTTTCAAAATCCCGTCTTTCCACACAGGAGCTTAGATGTGTGAGAAGGAAAGAAGGACCAAGGAAAGACTGCAACTCTTGGTGATAGGGGTGCTTAGAGGCAACACTGGCCCAAAAAGGGCTGACAGAAGAGGCAGGAGTAGTAGAATCTCAGTGCCCAGGGGGAGCCATGCCAGCAGCCCCCCGACAGATGATGATAGCTCTTGGAAAAAAGCCCTGTGTGTGTGCTTGTGCATGGTCTGGATGCAAGAAAGGGGAAACCTCTTCATATCTAGTAAATGTCCTTGAAATGTCCTTGGCGGAGAGAGAATGAACAGCGAGCAGCCCAACAGCTCTCTGACTGCCTGAAGTCACCCCACGGGCTTCCTCGAGTAGCCAGCGTCTGTGTTATGAATACCATTCTCTGGAAAACTAAGAGTTTGGAAATAGAAAGTTCCAAGGGCATAAAAAGCTTGAGAAACCTCAAGTTAAACAAAGGTCAATAGGTTTCTATAAAGCCAACAACCAAAAAAAAAACCCAAAACCCCTAGGTTCTGACAACAGAATGCTGCTTACCACAGGGGACAGACAGGCATGGAGATGGGTAGAAGGGCCCAACTGGTTGGTGGTGGGTGATGGCTGGATATTTGGGTTGGGGAGATACATGCAGTTGCTGAAGTGAGAAAATGTATTCCTAGAACTTATACAGTGTTGTAAACTAGCGATTCCTCAAGAAGTAAAAATAAAAGAATTACCTTCAAGAAAAAATTGGTTTCTTTAGTAGTTCCTCCTTTGCACTCTGCAGTAAATGGTGACTTACCCAAAGGAAGGTGCAACATTCCCCCCGGCTCCCAGGAAGGTGCTGTTTGTGTTGAGCTGCTCACCAACTGGTGGTTGGTTGGATGTATTACTCCTGAGAAAAGCAAACTTGGAACTTATAAAAGCAGTGCTCACCCAGAAAGCAGGTTCCTACTGAAGGCTGATTGGAGAGAAGTAACTTGGTACAGTAAATGGTTCATCTGCTCTCTGTTATGTCTTAAGACTCCCAGGACAGTTGTTGAAACCTTTGCCTCTCTTGATTTTGAAATGGAAACTATAGATTTATGCCATCTCAGCAAAGTTCTCAAGAAATGAACCTCAGAGGGAAAATCTGGCCATCCCTCTACCACAGACTTATCCAGGGGAACAATAATGGTTGACAGGTCTGGGATCTTTCACGTGGTGATTTTGGTAGCTTAAGCTGAGATTTGTCATTAGAAAGCACAAATAATGAGTGAAGAACAGTCACAATGTTTGGGATGTGAGGACAATCTGGCTGTGACATCTGTCACCCCATTGATTGCCAAGGTTGATGCGGCTGACCTGGCTGGCTAGGGGGTGTCCTTCCTCTCACCGCTCCATGTGTGTCCCTCCCAAATTTCTGTGCTTGGTGGGTCCAAGAGGACCTCCCTTTCTGAATAGAGCCAGACCAGCCATTGTCAGTGTCAAGGCCGTTCCTGCTGGAACCTCCAAGCCAGCTCAGTCATGGTGTTTGGCTTACAGTCAGTTCTCAACAAGTGTTGGTAGAAAAAAAATAATGGCAGATAAGATCTTTTTCTCTTTTCAGAGAACTAATTTCTGATCACAGTATCTTGTTTTAAATTACATAACGCTGTGTGCATTTGAATGGGTTTGGCAGTTTTCTCCAATTTATATCCCTAGCAATTGTTAGTTAAGTGAAGTCTGTGTTTTAAGTAAAGCACAGTGAAATCTACTGCTGCTCAATATGAACATTCAAAATCCCATTAAGTAAAATTATAGCTGATTATGAAATTCATCAATGTCAGAAGCCAGATGGTACCCACCCAGAGAGGGTTAGAGTTGACATATTCTCAACAGGGCCAATAAAGTAAGCTGGAACAATAACAAAGTATAAGATAAGACCCTTCTGAGTCATCTTCTCTATTCTCTTATGCTTATTGTGGAAAACCAGGTCAAGTTTTTGATTTATCAGCTTAATTTCCCTTCTGGTTTTTCTCTGCCATGATTTTGTGTGTCTTCATTTGTCATTACTTGTTATTGACCCAGTGCTTCCTTCCTGGATCTCAGTTCACCCAGGCTCATCCCATGTCCCTGCCATGAACCCGGAGTTTTCTAGGAACCCCTTGGTCACACCCAGTCATACAGGAGAGCTACCCTAGAACTGCATATGTACCCCAGGTTCATCTGTTAACCCATATAGCAGTGCATGTGTGGATAAGATATGTTTTCTCTGATGGGATTATTATCTTTTTAATCAAAGACGACAGTTATGGGTGATATGGAGGCGGGAGAATTATGAGGACTACATCAGTGGAGAGAAACAAATTACTGCACAAAAATGAACAATGATGTAAGGCAATATTAATTGTTTTAATTAATAGTAATTAATAATAATCATTAGTAATTAATTAAAATTAAAATAATTAAAACCTCAAAGACTATATACCAGAGCAACTATAATGAAAACTATAAGTCTGAACCTGGAGAACCATTAATCTTAAGAGTTTGTGGGGCTATTTACCATCTTTTGACCCCCTAGTGCTGCAGCAAGACTCAGGATATACCATATTTTAAGCACACATGGGTCATAGAGTGGGTGTAAGCGATTAGATTTCCACTAAACTTGACTTTTTATTTTTATTTATTTTTTTAACTTGACTTTTTAAAATAGCACATATCTACACTTTTGAGAGCTTAGAGAAAATTGTGACCCACATATGATGACAGCAGAATAGTGTTCTGTTCTGATGAATAAATTGTAGGTTTTAGAGTAAGGACTTACCCAAATAACATAGCACAGAACCTAGAAATGATGAGAAATAGGCTTCACACATGTGAACAGTAACAAAGACAAACAGCAGTGAGTGGGAAAGCAAAAACTATCGACTTTTATAGTATATGATCAATTAGTGGTACCTGAAAGAAGGGGGAGAGGTGTGGGTAGGTCCAGACAAGGGGACGATTGTATAGTGAAGAAGAGGACTGGGGGCCTCCCCGGTGGCGCAGCGGTTGAGCACTGGGTTGCGAAGCTGCCCGCGGCCTCTGCGGCGCCGGTTCGATCCCCGGCTGCTCCCCGGCCACCAGAGGAGGGTCCCACATGGCGTGCAGACCTCTCCTGCCGCCCGCTGCTCCCCTCAGCAGTGTACTTCGGTCCTTCTGCCTGCTCTGCTCCCCGCTCTGGCTCTGGTGAGTTCTCTCACCCTCCCGCGCTTCTAACTGTACCCAGTGCATGTATAAACAAAACAAACAAACAAACCAGCAAACAAATAAATAAAGCATGCCTCTATAAAAAAAAAAAAAAAAAGAAGAGGACTGGACTTTTAGCAATGAACTTCATGTAGTATTTATACATACAGATTTTCACTGATGTGCACCTGAAAATTACATGCTGTTATATATAATACAGTGTTGCTTCAATTAAATAAGTAATTTTTAAAATATTTTTAAGGAGTTTATGCTATTCGAAACATCTGTCTTAGGTTCAAGACAATGCAACTCTGCAAATTCATTCCCCCAGAAGATCAAGTCTCCTTGGTTTTATCCTTTGATGGTTAAGGGGCTTTGCTGGTGGCGCGAGGGGTTTAACACAGCACTATGAAGCAAGTAGCAGCACGAGTTCAATCCCAGGACAGGGAGGTGACCCACATGGAGCAGCAGACCTCTCCTGACTCGCCCGCTGCTCCCCTCAGTGGTGTATTTTGGTCAATCTGCCTGTTCTGTTCCCCACTCTGTCTCTGGTGAATCCTCTCACCACCCCCACACACATCTTTGGCCTACACCCCAGTTCTTGTATGCATAAATCTTCAAAAAAAAAGAATGATGGTTAAGGATTATGATAATAAATCTTTGGGATTCTTCGGTGTATTTTTAAGAGGGTTTAACAACTAGTAAAATAAGATATTATATGTGGAATGTAAAGGCAATGAACATATAAAATATCTTCCAAGGAATTTGTTGTGATGCACTAGAAGGACAGAGTCTCATGTACATTTGTGATATTCAGTGGGTTTCATTAATTTAGATTGTCTTCAGTGACAGTTTTGCAAATGTTTTAAATCTTCAAGTTATCTTAAATGTACAAATGTTTTTGAAATTATTTCCACAAGGCATATTTGAAACCTCCAAAATGTTTCTGGACAATGGAAAATTTTTATGTAAGAAGAACACACAGGGACAATAGCTTAGGGAAATGTCTACAACTGCACCAAAACAAGTTCACTCCAATTAACACTTTTGATTTTGAAAAATTGCTTCTAACTTAAAATAGTGAAAACAATCACTTTATTTATTAGAATGTGCACAAATAATGTATTCTTATAAGCAAAATCTGTTCCTGATTTGGATAATCTTTGCTGAGAAAATATTAGCTCGCTCCTTCATCTGAATAATTTATTCTGATCATTTCTGAACATGTTTTCCTGAAGCTGCTCCCTAACGATCAGAAAAAGGCTTAATATAGTACCTCTGTAAAATTTATTTTTACCATTGAAGGTGCAAAACTGTTTAATATATTTTAAAACTTTTCCTTTAGTTACAGAAGAGATGCATATATGTGTAAAATTTATACTATATGGAGAAACCAATCAAATTATATAGATAATTTATGTTATCACTCAGATTTATGTCATTCCAGAAGTTCTCTGTGCTATAACTCACACGTATGTACACACATATACCCACGTGGAATCAGCTAGTAAAACTTAGCACGAAAACATATAAACCAAAGTAATAATGATCCTTCCTTGGTAAGATGGTAGTCTGAGTATGGTTTGGTGACATGGTAGTATGACTGGCTGCTTGATAGGTGCTTTCTTAGAATTTTTAGTATGGGTAGAATCCACATGTTGAAAAGTCCAGTTTTTACTTTAATGCTGTTAGTTTGTTTGAGTTGTTCTGTAGGTCTTTGTAGTGCTTTTGTTTAAAACATGCTTTCTGGAATGAGAGCTTTCTCACAGTACTTGCCAAGAATACACTGATAAGTTTTTATTTGTCTTTGTGCATGCTCATTTTAATTGAGCTGCTTGAATTCAGCGCTTAGGGCCATTCCTTAAGATGTTAATAACCATTATTTTAATTAATTATTGTTATTTTTGAAGGTCTTTCCAATAATTATATCTATAAAAAAAATAATTAGGGGATTCCCTGGTGGCCTAGGTGTTAAATCTCAGCACTATCACTTCCACAGCCTGAGTTTGATCCCAGCCAGGGAGCTGACCCACATGGCGCAGCAGATCTCTCCTGTCTCCCTGCTGCTCCCCTCAGCAGTTTATTTCAGTCAGTCTGCCTGTTCTGCTCCCCACTCTGTCTCTGTGAATCTTCTCACCACCATCCCGTACCTCTGGTCTACACTCCAGTTCTTCAGCACATAAATAAATAAATCTTTAAAATAATGATTAGCTGTGCTTTCCTCCAAGTGGTAGATTTAAGAATGTGTTTTCCCATCTGTATTTTTCTAATGTTTCACAAAGACCATATATTAATTTTATCATCCAAAACAGAACTTATTTGAAAAGAAGTAACGACAGATTGATCCATTTCCAGCCTCTTGTAGAACACACAAGAACTCTGGACTGCAGAAATAACAGGCTTGCTTCATTTTACTCAGTGACACATCTTTGAGGTCAAACTCCCAGTTTGTTCCATCTTTTAAAAAGCAGCATGAGTAGAAATTTAGTTTTCCTTTTTGGGTAAAGTTTCTCCAAAGCTTGCTGATAAAGCTCTGTAATTTTACTTTATTTCTGGAGCTCAACTGAGATGAAGCTGATAGTGGATCGCAATCCTTCAACTTTAAAAGAAACTAGGGTCATAAAGAATTCAGCCCTGAAACATGCTCCAAAATACAGTCCCATCAAGCTAAGCTCACTCGTGGAAACATTTGCGGAAACTGGCAATTTGTGCTTGAACTCTCCCCAATTTTGGCTATTTTTTGCCTTCTGTGAAAGTCACAGAACCCGGAGAACACTAGGGAAGACTTTTCAGCTAATCTTCACGTGAACCTTGAAAATTTTCTTTCAAGGAAACTACTCTCAGAATGAAAAGAATCTGAGTAATGAAGTTTTTAAAAAATCTAAGTGGAACTATGTGAAGATCCAGGACACCTTAAATATGTATCAAGTCCATGCAAAGGCCTTTTGTAGTGTTGACATCAGTGCAGCTTGACCTGTATTTATTGCACATATCTAATATATACTTAATACTTCAACAGGTGGAAATACCTCTAAGTCTCCCCATTCACTTTTCATCTGACATCCCACACGATCAGCCTTAAGATTCACACCATAAATTGTAATGTTCTCTATTTTTTATTGCAGCTGTGAGAGTTCACGATAAGCTGGAACTATAAGGCCACTTTAAAGTAAGGAGAAATCTATCTATTGGCACAGAATAAAAGCTGTCTTGTTTATTTGTGCCAATAGCAATTGTACTTAATTGCTCTCTCTGCAGTGCTTTTTTTTTAAAGAAGATAATTCCTCATGTGATTGTCAAATGAAGGCAAAAGGAAACTTTCTCAATCTTTCTGAAGCTTTCATCAGATAACCAATATAGAATATCTTTCCAATGCTCTTGTCTCCTCCCACTTGAGAGTTTGTTCTTGGGAAGTTAGAGATAAAAAAAAAGGCAGCCTTAATAAATCTATCAAATATTTTTTTTTTTTTTAATTTTTTTTTTCTTTTTTTTTTTTAATAGAGGCATGTTTTATTTATTTATTTGTTTGTTCGCTTGTTTTGTTTGTACATGCACTGGGTACAGTCAGAAGCGCGGGAGGGTGAGAGAATTCACCAGAGCCAGAGCGGGGAGCAGAGCAGGCAGAAGGACCGAAGTACACTGCTGAGGGGAGCAGCGGGCGGCAGGAGAGGTCTGCACGCCATGTGGGACCCTCCTCCGGTGGCCGGGGAGCAGCCGGGAATCGAACCGGCGCCGCAGAGGCAGCGGGCAGCTTCGCAACCCAGCGCTCAACCGCTGCGCCACCGGGGAGGCCCAAATCTATCAAATATTGTTGGGCCTCCCCAGTGGCACAGGCGGTTGAGCGCAGCACTGTGAAGCTGTCCGCAGCCTCTGCAGCGCAGGTTCGATCCCGGCTGGCCGGGGAGAAGCCCACATGGCGCAGCAGACCCCTCCTGTCTTGCCTCCTGCTCCCCTCAGCAGTGTATTTCAGTCAGTCTGCCTGTTCTGCTCCCCACTATGTCTCTGGTGAATCCTCTCACCCTCCCGCGCATCTGGCCTGTGCCCCAGTTCTTGTATAAATAAATAAATTTTTAAAAAATAATAATAAATCTATCAAATATTGTAAATACACCATTTCTGGATCTTTTTCCTTTGGGAAAATAGGCCAGGTTACCATCAAGTCCTATGTTCTGACCTTTCTCAGAAATGCCATTGCATCAAGAATATTAAGGCTAACCAAATTTGGGGAGAAAACCAGGATGCTTTTTAGTAGTTCTGCCATAATTAGAAATCAGCTGCCTTCTGGGGGAACCTGTAACACTCCTTTGACTAGGTGTTGAATTTGAACTAAAAAAGAATCCCTTCAAGAGGGAAATATTTCTGTCTTCTAAAGATTGAAATTCAAGGGAGAGTATTTAAACCTGACTTTTGGCAACCATTAAAAAACACGAAATAGGTATGATTAGGGCAAGGAATGTTTTTGGTTTATTGTTGATGAGGGTTTGGAGGTGTTTGTTTGCTTTTCTTGTACTGACACTGTACCCTGATATTAGTTGGGTAGGGTGCCAGAGCACAGTAACGCAAAACTAGTTGACTTAAACAGAAATCTATTTTCTCAGTTCTGGAGACTAGAAGTTTGAGATCAAGGTATCTACATTGGTGGTTTCTTCTGAGGCCTCCTGTGTCCTAGTCATCCCTTCTCTTAAAAACAGCAGTCTTATTAGATCTGGACCCACCCTACTGACTTCATTTTAACCTAATTACCTTTCAAAGACCCTACTTCCAAATACAGTCACTTTCTGAGGTGCCAGGAGTTAGGACCTCAACATTTGAGTTTGGAAGGACCCAGTCATTCTATTACAACCCCAGTTCAGGGTCTTCATGCCAAATCTATAAAATCTTTCTTTGTAACAAACAGAAGGGAAAGTGAGGAGGTGGGAAGGTGCTCGTGAAAGTCCCACAAGACCTCGCCAGCATCCACAGTCACAGTTTCTCTTCTTCCCTCATTCCATATGGAAGGGTTTAGAAAGTCCACTGAGCCTTGAGCACATGTTGGTTTCTTTCTCTGTGTTTCTCCCAAACAAAAACATGCTTCTTCTCCACCTGCATATCTCAATTAGGAAGCCTCTCTCTGTTTGCATATAAAAAGTAGGAAAGAGCTGGTCAGTGAATTTAGTCAGAGTCTTTTTAACTGATAGTATTTGACCCCAAGCAGATTCCCTACAGATCACCTACCAGTTGTTAAGTGTACACACTGTTCCCGTCTGTACCAAGTACACACACGTTCTCTCATTTACTCCTCTTAACAGCCCTGGGCAGTGGGTGCCAGTATCAATACCAGTTTGCAGATGAGATCACGAACCATAGACAATACTGGTCATGTGTAGTACCCTGAGAAGCCAGGACTTGAACCCAAACAACCCCATTCTAAGCCTGAGCCATCTCTTCGCAGTACCTTTTCCTACCTTGTTAAGAGAGAACAAATCGGGTCTCCCTGGTGGCGCACGGGGTTAAGACACAACCTATGAAGCAATCCGCACCTCTGCAGCACAAGTTTAATCCCCGGCCAGGGAGCTACCCACATGGCACAGCAGACCTCTCCTGACTTGCCCGCTGCTCTCTTGCAGCAGTGTAGTTCAGTCTTCCTGTTCTGCTCCCACTCTGACTCTGATGAGTCCTCTCTTTCACATACACACCCCCACACACACACACCTCTGGCTTACAACCCAGCCCTTGTATGCACAAATAAATAAAATATATCTAAAAAAAAATATGTGTGCCATTTTATACTTCAGAAAATGAAAACACAGTGTCACCATAACAACAACAAAAGTGAGCCAGAAGAGAAAGATGAATTCCAGTGGATTCTATTATATGTGGAATGCAGAGAAACCAAAGGATAGACTGAGACAAAATTTAAAACTGACCCTTGAAACTTGGTCAACCATAGATGTGAGGCATCTCTGTGAGGGGTAAAAGTAGGAGGGCTGGAGAGCACAATGGACTATGGAGGAGGGCTGTGGGTGCTCGGGTGGTGGGAGAACCATGTAATATACCCTGTATTGTGTATATCATGTGATATATCCTATATTATGGCTATCATGTATCATATCCTATATTGTGAAAACAAGCGAGCATGTAAAATAGTGGTACATCACTAAAAATAATTTTTAAAAAATCCACAAGATGGTTACATACTCCTTTTAGGTCCCTGGACACCTGCTGTGTTTCTCTCTGTCCTTATTAAACCACTCCTCCTGGTTTGCTTACAGAATGACGTGGCTGCACTTCTGAAACCAATATCAGAAAAGATTCAAGAAATCCAGACTTTCAGAGAGAGAAACCGGGGGAGTGAAATGTTCAATCATCTCTCCGCGGTCAGCGAGAGCATCCCTGCGCTGGGGTGGATAGCCGTGGTGAGTCCAGAAGGAACGTGGCCCCTGCACCTTGTAACATAGGGGAGTGCTAGGAGAGCTCAGCCTGCAGGCTCCCTCCTCCTCCAGCTCTTTCTTGGCCTGTTTGAAGTTCAGTGCTTTGTATTCTGAGATGGGAAAAGTGTTTCATCAGTCTTGGCGGAGCAAAATTTGCCTCCAACTTTCAAATCGACATCTCCACTCTTTTTCTTTTTCTTGAAGTCATTTTCTTTCTTATCCTATTTTTTTTTCCCTTCTATGCTTGGGTGATGGTCCTGTTCTCTCAGTCCCCCAAACCCGGTCCTTATGTCAAGGAGATGAATGACGCGGCACCTTTTACACCAACAGGGTCTTGAAGGACTACAAACACAGGTACGTACCTGCTTTTACTGGCCAAATTTTCAGTTGATCACTTGTTAGATAACTGTCCCTAAAACTTCACATAGTTCATTATCGATTCCCTTCGAAGTCTGTTAACTGGTTTATTCTAAACTTGAAAGAAAAATCCCATCTTTATGGATAAACAAAAAAGAATGTGAAATCGGTTATCCAGACAATGTATGTTTTAGAAAGTCTGCCTCGGGTCTCTTATAATGAATGAACTCTCCCCCACTTAAATACATGTTGCTGTTACGTAATCCACAGTAATGACAGAGCCCTGGCATGGACTAGCCCTTTAGGATCACAAAACTTTTACATTGATCAAAATAGAGGTGGTGGCTGAGAAGAAAGGAAGAATAAGGAAATGCAGTGTAAATGAAGAACAAGAATGAAATGAGAGGGGCCTCCCTGGTGGCACAGCAGTTGAGCACTGGGCTGCCCACAGCCTCTGAAGCACTGGTTCAATCCCTGGCCGGCCAGTGAGGGTCCCACATGGTGCGGCAGACCTCTCCTGTCTCGCCCGCTGCTCCCTTAGCAGTGTATTTCGTCAGTCTGCCTGTTCTGTTCCCCGCCCTGTCTAAATAAATAAATAAATAAATAAATCTTTAAAAAAGAAAGAAAGAAAGAAAGAACTGAGACCATAAGCCAGGCCATGGAGAAGAAAACTAGAGATTGTGTTAAGAGGAAATACAGTGAGTTGGCCAGAATAGCAGCCTTTTAGTGGACAGTTGGAAATACTGATGAGTCTGAACCAAGGGGTTCTGCCTGAAGAAGCAACTTAAAAGGACTTTGCATCTCACAGTGCAAATAATAGAGCCTCGAGAGACTTAAACTGGGGTTGAAGTTGAAAATGGGGCCAAATGGATAGAGGTCAGAGCTAAAGAAATATCCAAGAAAATGTTTCCTAAACTATTGAAGGGGCATCATAAAATTCTTCATGCTTTGGTTATGTCATCACCTGCTCTGTAAACAGCTGGCTACACACAATGTGGCCATCCCTGGTCACTCAAGGAAGGAATGAGGCAAAAATAGAGCAATAAAATTCCATCAGCTAGACTCTGGGCTCAAGAGTGGGTTACCCCAAGAGCTAAGTGACATTTACCAGTAAGGAAATGCAAGGGCTCCTGGGAGCCATCTCATTTGTACAACCATACTGTTCAGATGGAAGGCATGTGTGGAATAGTCTAGACTTTTGCATCAATTCTCCTCTTCACATTACTAACATATATCTAAAAATAAGAATTATAAGGAAAGAATTTATAACATATGGCAAATTTTAAATGGAATAGAAAAACTACAAAGAATGTATAAATAAATACCTATGTAGTTCCAAGTGATTGACCAATATTGCACATTGAAAACTTTTATTACTACTGAAGGAGGGGTTATTTTGGTTTTAATAAATACTGAGTAGATCTAAAAGAATGTTGTAAAATACTTGTAGGGTATGAAGAATTATGTTACAAGGTGTCCCTTGGTGGCCTGGGAGTTAAGTCTCAGCACTATCACTGCAATGGCCTGAGTTCAATCCCCGCCAGGGAGCTAACCCACATTGGCGCAGCAGACCTCTCCTGTCTCACCCACTGCTCCCCTCAGCAGTGTATTTCAGTAGATCCACCTATTCTGCTCCCCAATCTGGATCTGGTGAATTCTCTCACCCCTGTACCTCTGGTCTACACTCCAGTTCTTCTATGCAAAAAAGAAAAAAAAATTATATCACAGAGAATACCCATACCTCCACACTCAGTTTAAAGAAATATGTAC
>NW_023601672.1:0-17860 GCF_014898055.3 Talpa occidentalis
AGGGAAGTATATTTGTTGGGGGGGGGGGGCTGGCTAGTGTTTCCATCCTCATCAATCCCTCCTCCTGCAGTCTGAGACTCTGCAGTCTCTATTGTCTGTTCACTTCATGAGATCAATACCAGTCCCAAGAATTGGAGGGAGGGACATGCAGTCCAGGGCACTTTCTCTGTCCTTCATCAGAGACCCTATCTAGGTAGAAAATCCCAGCTTCCCTGAGCATGTATCCCCTCAGTCAAGGGTGTATCCTCAACATTGTTTCACTCTCCCCACCCCAGGTCCCTTGACTGAGTCTGCAGCCTCACCCTGTGTGCCACCTGTACCAGATTGCAGCCTCTAGGCATTTCTTTCTACCTATCTTCTGTTCAATGAAGCACAGCTCTCCCCCGTGTCACTTGTGTTGGGCTCTGAAGCCTAAGAGCTAATACAATTTTGCCTTAAGACTCAGAACTCTCTGGGTGTATTATTCTTCTGGTTAACTTAACTATTCCTTTCAAGAGTGAAGCCAGTGGCCTCCTTTGTTTCTAGCTTGGTAAGTTCTTAAGATAAAAATATTAAGGCAAATTAGTTAATAAAATATTTTGCAGTAGGACATTTCACTCACTCAATATGTACATGACTCTGGTGGCTATCATATTAGAAAACACAGATACAGAACATTTCCCTCATCACAGAAAGCCCCATTGGGGAGTATCACTTAGAGATATTTAATTAACTACGCAATTCACATAAGCATCAATTCAAGCTTGCTTGATTTTATGACTGAATTGATCTGTTGTTGAAAATTATTAATTAGTGGGCTAACTGTGCACTCAAGAAGCTATTGAGAAAAAGACAGAAGTGGTTTGTTCTATGAAATGGCAAGGGTAGTAATGAAAGTATGAACAGTAGTATTAGGTGACATTTATTGAGTATTTATATTCAAGGTCTTGTGCTGCACTTATTAGCCCATAATCTTCACAGCAACTATTATTATTATTCAGTTTAACAAGAGAAAAAAATCAATACAGAAATGGAAAGTGTATTTAGCTTTTATCTAACCTTATCTTTTAGATTGCGAGAACTCAAACTCTAGACTCAAACTGCCTGGGTGTAATTGATTGTCTTAAGCCAAGTAACCCTTTATGCATTATAGTTTCCTCATCAGTCACATGGAGAAAATGGGATGTTGTGCAATGATCCCAAGCCAGGTAGGTTCCTTGTTGGTTTGGGCAGATGGAAAGAGAATTTTGGAGACTTCAGAGTGTCTAACATGCCTTTTATGCTGAATGAGGGCATTGGACACAGGCAGACCAGCAGACAGGGAGGCAGCAAGCAAGTTCAGAGTGACACTGTGAATGCCGGAGCCAAGGAGTCCCTTTTCGTCCCTGCCTTCTCTGCCCAGGTGCCCACAATTACAGGTGCGCATGCCCCGTGCTCACACTCCCAAGTGCCTTCCGCAACAACACATTTTTACTTATGGGCAATCAAACCTGGGAGGAAAACAAGATTGCAGGTGGCAGCCATAAAGGCTAGTGGTGGGAAGGTGAAAAAAACATTTTCCCTATACAGGTCTATCATATAGATTGTCGTCAGAATTGGACATGACTTTTTCATGTAAAGTACTGAAAGTCCAGTATATGTTAATTGATTTACATATTACGTGTGAGAAAACTCCAGGGAAACTGAGGACATGGGCAGTGTAGGATAAGGAAAACTGTCAGGCTTTTCTGCCCTCCCGCCAGCAGGATAGATGATGGATCCTTGCGGTCCTGATTGCATGCCTGATGGCGGGCACCTGGAGTAGGGTGTGGGCATAAGTAGATGGGATTCACCTGGGCTAAGACTGCGCTTTTAAGGGCAGTGTCATGGGGACGCCAGTAGAAGCCAAAAGAGAAGCTGAGAGAGAAGCAAGAGAAGCAGAAGCTGAGAGGAGGCCGGAGAGCCCAGAGTGAAGACCTGCCGGGAGGCTGGCAGGCCTCCCGGCCCCTCAGCACCCCTGCCTGCATATGCCTGGTGAACCCCAATAAAAGAACTGCAAAACCCCTGAGGGCTCCAGAACTCCTCCTTTACCTGGTCTGCATGGGATCCTAGAAAACCTGCTCAGTGGCCATTCCTGCCCTTAAAGCCAGATTCACACAGCTCTGTGAAGTCAACAGCTCAGTACTCTTTCCATTATAGCAAATGAACGCCTTTTGCATATAAGGCATTGTTCTATCTTGTCCACCTTCCCACATGCTTTCAACTACATGCCCCTTTTATCATAACCACTTTTTAGCCAAATGTGACTATCACGTGTGGCATCAGCACTTTTCCACCGGAAAACTGTGCAGTGACTGTCTCCTGGAAGCAGACAACTTTCAGGGCTTCCTGGTTTATAACATTTGGAGAATTACCTAGATGATCTCTAAGGTCCATGCATTGCTAATGTTTTCAGATGATTTGGGCTAAGAATACAGGTTTCTCTGTTAGGTAAATAGCATAGATTTTTTTTCATTCTATACTATGAAAAATATAAATGCGAACACAACATTTTTTGCTCCCTGTGGTATGAAGGCTTCAGGGTATTGCACTGAGCACACTGTGCTATAGGAAAGGTGTAAAAGAAAAAGAAAGCCACTGGCGAGGGTCCCACATGGCACGCAGACCTCTCCTGCCATGCCCACTGCTCCCCTCAGCAGTGTATTTCATCGGTCTGTCTGTTCTGTTCCCTGCTCTGGCTCTGGTGAATTCTCTCACCCTCCTGCGCTTCTGGACTGTACCCAGTGCTTGTATAAATAAATAAATAAATATTAAAAGAAAAAAAAAGATAAAAGGGGACTCCTAAATGTAAAAGGAAGGAACTGGAATTGACAGATTTTTTTTTTTTGTAGGGGGAACACTGGAGATAAATTTGTTTGCATTATTATTTTTCTCCAATCCAGGCTCTGATACCAGCCAGCCCTATGTGGTACAGAGGCAAGGCACATCTTTAGCAGTGGATGAAAATCTATTCTAAGTGTTTCATAACAGTGATTCTCATACTTCAATTCACATTCAGATCACAGGGATTCTTATAAAATCGTTCTGATGCAACATGTCAAGGTGAGCATGAGATTCTATACTTTTCACAGGTTCCACCCAAGATTACAAGATGCTGTGGTTCTTTGTTCTCACTTTGCACATCAGAATTCTACAGACAGCAAATTGGCTATTGGGGTTCTTGAACTCAGAATTTTCAGATCAATGCCATCTTCTAATCTTGCTGGTGCAAATCTCTGAGCCTTAAGCTTGTTCATTTCCAAGCATTTTCAGAAACCAAAATGCTTATTGAGAACAACAAAATGATCTTTATAAAAGAAACAGGAAAGATGGCAGATTGAAAAGTGAGTTCATGGTGAGACCCACCTGCACTCCCCTGAATCACAGGCTAACAACCCGTTATATAAATTCCTGAAGAAGGACCTTCTTCAGATCCGCTGGAGGGGAAACAGTGCCACTAAGAGTGGGAGATGCAAGGCATGTTGGGATCCAGAGTTTGCCAAGTTATGGCTTGCACATGTGTGGGAACTCTCCGGCCTCCTGACCTTATTTATATAGAATTTCTCTATATTCATGTTCATAATAATAATTAATCTCAAAGGCACACAAAAGTTGCACTTGCTTGGTGCATAATCTTTGCTATTCAAGTAAATGGAGATAATCAAACCAATCAATCACACTAACCACCTGAATGCAGCACTTTATAGCCAAATCAATATTGAATGAGGGAGATGGAACAAGACTAAAATACTCTAGGAAATTCATTTAAAAACAAATAAAGTCCTCAGAAAACATTACATAGCAGACCTTTGTAGTGAAATAATATTTTAAGATATTAACAATTGGTCCCCATCTGGACCCAGTATTTTCCCATCGCCCTTCCTCCCTGGCAAGCATGGTGTACTTTGTCTCAGGGTAGGAATGAAACAGTGACAAGGGGAAAGAAGACTTTGTAATTCTAAAAGCCTAACCCATGTAGGAACCAGAAAGAGCACGGGGCAATAGGACAAAAGATTCCAAAGAACACCAAAATTATTCAGGCCAGTTTTTCCTCACTGAAAACTATTTTTCCCCTGAATTAATGGGGAAAAAAGGACTAGAAAGGAAATATAACAAACTGGCACCCTAAGAAGTTGTCCTGTGCCTTCCCAGGGCTGCATCCTGGGGGTGAGAAGGGAGGAATGAGAGCAACTCCAGATAGATTTGAGGGATCCAAGCACAGAAGGTGTTTACTCTTTCAAAGTGGAATCTGAGACATGATAAGCCATCCAATTTCCTGCACTAAACAGAAAACAGGAAAAATAAGTGGAAATGGTTATGTGTGGCATCTGGGTTGATGGTCCTGAAGCCACTTCATAGAATTCCTACATGCTTCCAAACAGAAAAGGGAGTTATAACAAAAACTGGGCTCCAGAGTACACCAGAGGTCAGAAGTGGGAGAGCAGAACACATGTGTGTCAAGAGAAGAGGATGGTGTGCACCTGAGCAGATGCATGCCCAGCACTGGTGATGAAGGTCCATTAGCAAAAGACAGGTGTTGCTACCCAAAGCTGTGACGTAGCATAGGCCTCCTGAAACTAAGACTCAGTCCCAGAAACAAGGGGGAAACTTGAATTGATTGAGATCAAGGTACGGTCTTGAGGCAGGAGGAAGGACAATACAGTTAAAGAAAATTTTAGAAAGATGTTTCTTACATAGCTGGGTATTTGTCCTGAGGTTTGTATACCGTATGTTTTTTTTCAGACATATGCTTTCTATTTGTTGTGTTTTCTATTTCTCTGCTTGTCATACTTTTTAAAACAGGACAGTAGGGCTATCTAGAGACTGGGTTTCCCTGTGCAAAGTCTTACCACCACTCCCAGCTCCAGGGCACTGTGAAGTAGCAATGTTTGAGTGTTTCATTGAGTAGTAAAAGTTTCAGTTATTTTGAAATTACTTTCAGAGAGCTGAGACTATATTACTTTTGACTACTTATTCCACAGACAATGACTTAACAAAGTTCTTAATGGAAAGCAACAGAAAGCTATCCATTCCAATGGATGTTAACTAAATAATTGTCATTTATTAAAATGATTTTGGGTAGCTCACAGAAATAACAAGAAAACTGAGTTTGGGGCTGTATATACAAATGATTCTGAAACCTCAGCATAGATCTTCTCATGGCTTTATTACATAGTTTGTCTTAGTTCTCATTTCCTTTACTAACATTGGTTCCCAGGCTGGGGCAGGTGTATCTGAGTTGTCATGTCCAGATCATGTACCTGGGATCTGGAAAAGAAGTATTTGCAACTTCTATGGTGGGTGCTGGGCTACCTAATACCAGGGGAATTTCTCTGGATATTAGAAGTGGTCATAGTGGAGTCCAAGGATGGCACTTTCTATCACGGATATCAACTACCTCATAAACCCCTACTGTGGCACTTAGTTTATTCTTTTTTTGTTTTGTTTTGTTTTTAAAGATTTACTTATTTATTTATACAAGCACTAGGTATGGTCAGAAGCGCAGGAGGGTGAGAGGATTCATCAGAGCCAGAGCAGGGAACAGAACAGGCAGACTGACAAAATACACTGCTGAGGAGAGCAGCGGGCATGGCAGGAGAGATCTACGCACCATGTGGGACCCTAGTCGACGGCCAGGGAGCGAACCAGCCCTGCAGAGGCTGCAGGCAGCTTTGTAGCCCAGCGCTCAACCACTGCACCACCAGGGGGCGCCCTAGTTTATTCTTTAGTGCTTTTTAAAGAGACAGATTCGGTGTCCCTTCTTCAAAACCACTGAATAAGAATCTATAAGAATAAGGTCTTAGAACTGGTATTGTTTTAACCAGTATCCCAAGTGATTTTTATGTACCTTAGGTTTTAATCTATGCTCCCATCAGCTCATGGGCACATTTGATAATCATTCTAAAAATCAGTATATATTGAAATCATTGCTGACTTCCCATCCAGATAGCTGAGAATAAAATGTAACTCTCTATAAGGAAGTTCAGCATTTAATAGGCATTGGTTTTGTGACAGGGTGGTCCCCAGGAAAAGAGGATTTCCAGGTTCCCTGCCCCACCCAAGGAAGGGTAGAGCTGAGCAAGGAGGCAAAGAAGCTGGAGAGGAGACAGGAGACTGTCTCCTCCAGATAAGGAGACCTGGAGGAGGCACAAGGATCAGAGAGACATATGAAGAAGCTGCACTTGCTTTTTGGATGTGGGTGGGAGACCATGGGGGTGTTAACAATGGCAGCCTTTATCTTTCCTTTGATTTTGCTGTTTTCCTTCCAGACTTGTCTGGCTGTCTCTTAGCCTTTTCTATGGATCCCCACCAGAAGGTGCTTTAGACTTGTGGCAGGTTTTCAGGCCCGAATGGCCTGGCTTTGAGCCAACCCTGTTTAGCTGGGCATTTACCCAACACTGTTGGGCTGGGCATTTACCCAGGAGGGGATGGGTAACTTCAGGTGCTTGATTTGGAAACTGTATTCTTTGTCTTGTCTTTGTAGCACACTAATTGTACTAAAGTTCCTTTCCATTAAAGGTCTTAATGCGCTAGAGTATGTTTTTTGTCTTGATGCATTGGATGGTAGAACCTATTTAAAGTGGGCAAGTTTGGGGGTTTTGGGATGCCCCTCTCTCTGCTCTGTAACAGCTTGACCCTCAATTTATCCTGTATGGATCTGTGAATTTGAAAAGGTACTTTATCTCTCTACCATTTGTTGCTTCATTTGTAAAATGGGATAATAATCAACCTGTACTAGTTAAGGTAAGACACGCTATGGTGCTATGACAAAACAACCAAATCTGGGTGGCTTAACCTGGTAAAAGTTTATTCTATGAGGTGGTTACAGATGAGTAGTTTTCCTGGGCAACATTCTCTGAACATCCTTTCACTGGGCCCAACTTTGAGTCATCTGCTTGCATTTATATAGAAGAAGAGAGAGCAAAAGGACTGTGGGATGCTATTTGGTCAGGTTAGAAGGGGTACATAACGTCTGCCTATTTTCATCTGTCAGAAGTCATTTGTATGGTCAACTCAACTTCAAGGGAGAATAGGAAATACTTTGAAATAAAATATTTGGGAAAATACCAATGCTTTCAGCTACACCACCTGATAGGATTGGTATGAGAGCTTATAGTTTGGATGAAACACCAACAATATTATTTTAATTCTATTTTAACATATATATGTTTGAAATTTGCTTCTGAATTAAGAGGAAAGGAATGCCAGATGGCATTTTTTAATAAAGATTTATTTATTTATTTATTTATGCAAGAACTGGCGTACAGGCCAGATACGTGGGAGGGTAAGAGTATTCACCAGAGACAGAGCTGGGAACAGAACAGGCAGACTGACAAAATACACTGCTGAGGGGAGCAGCGGGTGAGACAGGAGAGGTCTGTGGTGCCATGTGGGACCCTCGCTGGCCGCCTGGGATCGAACCAGTGCTGCAGAGGCTGTGGACAGCTTCACAGTGCTGCTCTCAACCACCTGCACCACCAGGGGAGGCCCAGATGGCATATTTTTAATGGTTTTATTTACCACAAACAAAACATACACATGAGCTATTTACTCTACGCTGTGTAGCCTGGTATCGGGGGAGCATGGCACCAATGGCCAGCAAGGCAGCTTCCTCCATGCTGGCTCTGTAGTATTTGAAGGAGACATGAACAGTCTCACATGGTAAGGTCTACTGCACATGAGCAAAACTTCCAGCTTCCTGACATTGTAGAACAGGAACTTATGGAGTCAGTGGACATTATTATTTTCATAACCAATGTTGGATACTGTGGTCTGGCCTTCAATCTCCTTCATGCCCTGTTGTCAATGCCTCTGGATTTTAACCAGACATTTAAGCAATATAATAGTCTGACTGGGACTGAATGAACTTCTTGGCCCATTTCGGATGATCTTGGGTTTCATAAGAGTTCTCAGGGCAGGCATGATCCCCAGTAGGAGTTGGTCAACACCTCCACAGGCAACACTTGGAAAGAGAGAGAAAGTAGTTTTATTGTTAGTTTTTGGGAAAATGACTTCAGAGACAAAATTAATATTGATAGTACCGATAAGCAAAAGAATAAAATGAAAATCACCCATAATCTCATGATTTAAAGATAATAGCTTTTAAAAAGAGATTTTTTTTGGACAAAACTAAAGTTTTATTCTGTATATCATTTTAGAAGCTTTTTTTCACTTAATGATACAGTACAACCCACTGAGTTGTCATTATATGCTCTTCTACATTATTGTTTTCAATAACTGCATAGTAGTGAGTCTTACAGATGGACTATAATATTTTTAAAATACTTTACCAATTGGGCAGTCTTACATAATCAACAACATGATGAACAATTTATGCTAAATTCGAGTGCACATCCTTGGATATTTCCTTATTAACCTGGGTTTTTCCACTTCCTTTACCTTTCTGTGTTGGAGCCAGGCATACATAGCCAAGAACACCTGACTGGTCATGCTGATCACATATTCAGTCATGCAGTTTGGAACCAGTGGAATAGGTTGAGTTTTCTGCTCTAAAAAAATCAGCTTATATTAGATTTAACTCTTAAAAATTATTCCTGTTCTCTAGAGATTATACCCTCAGCACAAACATTCTCTGGTATACATAGTGAGGAAATTTCCTCATGCTTTATCTCATATTCTTAAGAGGATATACTGTCATTTTTGCCAGAGTCAAGAGAAGCCCTTGGCAACATGAGCTTGGTTACTATTTATAAAACATGTCATATATGCTAAGAGTGCCAAGTGTATTAAGTCAATGAGAATCACTTGCACGATGCATATGAGATCAGAATAAGGAATTATTTTCAATCTTTTTTAGTACAGTGAATCTTTATATATTATATAAAATCTATGTATCAACTTCCAACTAGAATTATTTAAAATATGTCAAAAGTATTTCATAAGAACTATTCTATTGGCTCTTTTCTCTTGTTTACCTCTGGTTGAACAGGCTCAGAGGGAAGTTAGTAAAGCCTTCTATGATATTGCCACCTGATATTTTTTAAATGCCCGAGTTTCTTCATTGCCACCTCTTAGCATATACAGTTTTCTTGTTCTGTTGAGTCTGGCCCCAAATGATCTCCAGTTTTATCTCTTGCCTGTCACTCCTTTCTTAGAGAAGTTCTATGAAATTATAATACTTCATATTATAACTAATTTAAATATCCATTTTCCTCTCTCCATAATATATCCTTTTAGCAACAAGATTCTGTCCCTCTCTTCTGTTCACATTCCAGAATCTCATACCTGGCATACCGTCAGCAATCAATAATGTTTGTCATTAACAACAACTGACATATGCTAAGAAGGGAGAAAACTTGCAATATTCTAAGAGCTTTGCATGTGTTATCTCGTTTAATTCTCACAACAGCCCATGGTCCCCTTGATACTATTATCTCCATTTTATAGGTGAGGAAAATAAGACATAGAGATTTTAAACCAAGATTGCAATAATCAATAGATGGCAGAATGAGGATTTGAACCCAGAGAGTAAAACTCCACAGACCTGTTTACTAACCTACAATGAATAAAATTCACTGCAGAATGAATGGTCTTCACCATGTCATTAGGACAGAGATCACAGGTTGGGAAGTAGTTAGTTTTCTTGATAGATTTATAGGTTCTGTAAACCAACCACTTCTATTTTAATACTGGTTTCACCATTTAGTAGCTTTGTGAGTTTGGGGAAAAAGTTTTTTAAAATATTCTTTGTCTTGAAGACAGAGAGAGAAACTTTCATGGCTATATGACCCAGGGAGAGGATTTAGGTAATCCAATAGATAGAGGGAACAATACAGTTCCCAAACAGATGATATAGCTATTACTTTGCTACACATGGCTAACACTTAACACTTTCTTAAAAACAAAAAAGAGACTCATAATCAGCAAGTTACTAGAGTTTATTGAGTACATACTGCATGCAGTCAGTATTGCTTAACCCTCAACTGCACCAGGCAGTCACTGCTATTCCCCATTTTAAAGTAAAAGAAATTAAGGTAAAAAGAGGTTAAGTAACTTGCCCAAAAAGCTTTGCAGATAGTAAATAACTCAACTCCAGAATCTTATTCTTCATCATGCTTTTGTTAACTCTCTTGTGAAACTGAATATGTCTTGGTTCATAGCATGAGCTCAGTCATCCTCATCAAGTTCTTATCACTTTATCAAGTTCTAAATTAAAGTATGCCTCCAGGTATTATAATGGAATGGCATCTGAAACAAATCTGTTAGTAATATTTGAAATGCTGTTGTTCAGTTACTTTGTAAACTTTAGAAAATGCTGCTATATGCATTCTTTTACTGTTTCAATATGCTACACGTTACATAACCAATGTTAGCATGTTGGTAAATGTCCTTCCTGCCATTTTCCTTTTAATTTAACATGTGTAGAAGAGGAAAAACTTCTTCACTATCCTCTTTAGGTTAGTATCTGGGCTCTGAAATTTATACTGACAAATGAAAGAGGAGAGGAGAAAAAGGCAGAATTTATTTTTGTGAACAATGTTCATATATACTAGAGAACTCAGTAATGAGTAACTCCATGGGATGGTTATAAAATGGATTATATACCATCTTAACAAAGGATGATATATTTGTGGGGATGCGTAAGATAAAGGAGAGGGACTTGGGCTCATAAAAGTGATAAATTGTGGGAAGGTAAATGTAAAAGGAAAATGAATGGAAGATAAGTGTTTTTCAGTAAGATCTGCCTGTGCAGGTGCATCTCAGTGCTGACTTTCTGTCTCCAGTGGTAATGACTGTTCTCCTGGTACAGGAAAAGGGAGATGGAACACTTTCACGAAGGAAACTTATTGTTCTGCTTTTAAGTATTGGGGGGGACAAGGAAGCTCTTTCTGTATTTTTTTCCTTCTTAATTGCATTCAGCTCAATAAAATCATTATTCCAAAGTAACATATTGGGGATCATAATCCAACCCCTTTCACAGCCATGGTACATTCAATTTCTTAACTTTCTTTTTCTCCCCTCATTATATATTGTAATGCTAAACACAGCTATGTAGTCATTGTAACTAGCTTTTTTTCCAATGGAAAAATAGCATTTCATTGACTATATCTAACATTATATGCTCATGATGATAAATAAATAGGGTGAATAAAGTCCTATTATGAGATATTTGGGCTTTTATCAAATTCCTCATTACATCAATAACTGATATAATTTTCATCTTTTCTTTACTTATTAGATTATTCTAGGTTAGCAGAGTTTTAATTCTCATAAGGAGGCTCAAAGCATGGCTGATGTATATGTATGAGTGATTTAGAAAAGTTAGAGGCATCCCAAGGTCTCAGTATCTCAACTTCTAATATAACTATCATATCACAGGAAACACTGTGTACCCATTCAAACAAAGCAGTTTTTCTAAAGATAACAAGCTAATTGCGATCTCCAGACTACTTGTGGTCATTCTCAGCTCTATGCAATTCTCAGTTCCATGCAAAATACATAGCACACATACACATACATAAACAATCCAGGAATGACAATTTCCCCACTCATTCATGTAGCAAAGGTGGGAGATCTTGGCATTAGGGTGTACAAAGACCTTGATTGGATCTAAACTTCATCCCTTCTTACCTATGAGACTTACTCAACAAGACGGTGTTCAGGCTCAAGTCAGATTGTTTCAAAAATGTGTCAAAATGGCATATTGATCTATTTAAATTAAAGTTGCTTGAGAAGCAGTCAAATCAGGAAGATCTATGACCCCTCTTTCTCCTGAGAGCAAGAAATACATCTCCAATGTGAGTGGTTTACTCTGCAGCACAAGGGAAAGGGACATCTAATTGCTAAAGACAAAGCATCTAGGGTCCTCTTTCCTATATAAATAAACTGTTTAGCTCACTAAATTAATGTTCAAACCAAAAATTTCAAAAATTTATTATACTTAAAAGGTGCTTAATCACATATCTGATATTCATATGTCATTTCCATGTAGATAAAACTAAAATTTTTAATCTATCAATCTGCCTTGTATCAATTTAATTTTTCAAACTTATGGATCTAGAAAGGTGGAGAAAAATATTCTCCCCCATAACTATTTCTTAGTTTTCTCACTTGAGAGGTGAGAATGACTTTTAAGGAAATGATCAAATGGATTAAAAAAATATTAAAACCACAAACACTACATAAATGTTAGTTCCAATGTAAATGTTAATATTATTAGGACATACAGAAATGTTGGCTTCATTTTATAATTATTATCCATCTTGGAATCTCAGAAGTGATTCCATACCCATAATCTGATAAACTATTTTATACTTAACAGTTTAATAGTTTAATTTTTAATTTGTTTAAGATTTTTAGAAACTCAGAAGGGAAACTCAGAAGACTACAAACAGCCAAAGCAAATCTGGAAGAAAAAAAAAAAGGAAGAAGAAGAATAGTGGAATCACACTCCAAGACTTCAAACTATGGCGCTGGAGTAAAAGAGATACACATAAGAATGGAATAGAACTGACATCCCAGAAATAATCCCACACCTTTTTGGGCTGTTGATCAAGGACAAAGGAGCCAAGAATATGCAATAGAGCAAGGAAAGCCTCTCCAATAAATGGTATTGGGAAAACTGGGCAGCCCCATGCAAAATAATGAAACTAGAGCCGATCTCATAGGATATTCAATTAAAAGTAGATAAAATACTTGGATATGAGACCTGAAATTATAAAATATATAGAAGAAAACATAGGCAAAATATATAGAAGAAAACATAGGCAAAGTACTCCATGACCTAGGTTTCAGAGAGGTTTCCATGGCTTCTCCTCTAAGAGCAAGGAGAATTAAAGAGAATATAAACTACTGGGACTACAATAAGCCAAAAAGCTTCTGTACAACAAAATTGACACAAAGACAAAAAGGCACCCTACAGGATGGGGGAAAATATTTGCATACTGTACATCTGACAAAGGACTGATATCAACAATCTACAAAGAAATAATACATCTCAACAAAAATAAAACAAATAATCCAATCAAATAATGGGTAGAATAACTAAATAGGCATGCTCCAAAGAAGACATATAGATGGCCAACAGGCACATGAAAAATAAAATGCTCATCATCACTTATTGTCAGGGAAATGCAAATCAAAAACAACAAGATACCACCATACACCTGTGAGAATGGTCCATACCAAAAAGACCAGAAACAAGAAGTGCAGTGAGTGTGTGAAGAAAAAGCCTCCCTTTCCCTACTGGTGAAAATGTAGACTGGTTTAGCCCCTATGGAAAACAGTATGGAAGTTTCTCAAAATATTAAAAATGGATCTACCAAATGACCCAGAAATTTCACTCCTAGGTATCTACCCAACGCTTGCAAAAACTCTAAATTCAAAGGGAAACATACACTTCTTTGTTCACTGCAATATTTACAATAACCAAGCTATGGAAATGATCTATGCGTCCTAATGTAAGATAAGTGAATCAGGAAGATGTGGGATGACTCAGCTATCAAAAAGATAAACTCTTGCCAGTTGCCTAAACATGGATGGAACTGGAGGGTGTTATGCTAAGTGATATAAATCAGAAGGAACAAGACAAATGCATGATATTTTCATCTATATGTGGAATATAGAAATAGTAAACAAAGGATCAGATAAAGCCAAGCTAACAGAAAATCCCAGAAAGTTGATTATAGAATTCTGACTACCAGAAGGAGGGGGTGGGGAGGTGTGAGTACAGTGTGGGAGGGAGCACAAAGGACTGTAGGGATGGCTTGTGGGTGCTTTGGTAGTGTGTGTAATATAGTAACATCACCTTACAGGGAAGATTCTATACCTCTAAAGTGTAAATAATGATTCAAACCAATGTCAACTCTATCAAAAAGAAAAAAAGAAATGTTATGTGGCATTAGTTGGACCCTTACTTCATTATGCCTGCTGTCCTTATGAGACAGAAAGATAGACATAGACAGTAGAATGTCATGTGGATACAAAGACACAGAGGGAAACTGCCATGATGAGGGAGGCAGAGAAATAAAAGCAATAAACAAAATGTGAGGTATTTCCCCTGCTGTAGGAAAAAAAATGCTTCAATAAACATGAGAATATAGATATCTCTTTAAGATCCTGTTCTTAACTGTTTTTACATATGTACTCAGAAATGAGATTGCTATCCAATATACATATCTAGTAACAGTGTTATCTAATAACACCCTAAGTTTTACCCTTTAAAAACATGATCATCTCATAGATTTGATTCCCTATCCTTTAGATCCACAACTTTTTTGATGTTTATTGTCATGGGCTTTGTTTTATAATCACACACACACACACACACACACACATCTATATCCATCTATCTATATAAATGATATCTATCAATATAAATAGATAGATGGGTATGATATCACTTTTCAAATCCTATAGTCCCTGGCACTTTTAGGAGTTCAAGTGTTTATTGGCTAACTTAAAAAACTTTGTGTGATGACTATATTTGTGAACATATTTAAAAAAGTTGCTTAAGTTCAAATTCCAAGATCAGCAAAATTCAAAAGTATTGTGAAAACTTGACATAGTCTGACTTACTCCTATAAAATAGATATTCTATTTAAGATAGCACACTGAATTTAAAGAAGTTTAGCAATGCTGACAATAGAACTAATTCACCAATTGTTCTTTCATTATGCAGATTTTAATCAGTATCCTAACAAAGAAAAAAAAGGGGGGTATCTCTTGTGGTTACTAAATGTTACCAATTGTGTTATGCACATAATTAAGAATGGTGTCCCTGGTGGCACAGGCGGTTGAGCACATCACTGTGAAGTTGTCCGCAGCCTCTGCAGTGCTGGTTTGATCCCCGCCGGCCTTGGAGCAACCCACATGGTGAGCAGACCTCTCCTGTCTCGCCCGCTGCTCCCCTCAGCAGTGTACTTCCTCAAGCTGCCTGTTCTGCTCCCTGCTCTTTCTCTGGTGAATCCTCTCACACTTCCACACATCTGGCCTGTACAGGGGGTCTTGTATAAATAAAATGAATCTTTAAAATAAAACAAAACAAAAAGAAATGGTGTTTATTTAATAGGTATTATCTAAAGACTTTAATACAACCAGTTTACTGTGGCTATGAATATTTCACTCCCCTTTCATCCATTACCACTTCTCAAAATGTGATCTGCAGAAAACAATCTATACTTGATTAAAGTATGGATTCTCGGGTTTCTCTTCATGCGCTGTGAATTAGAATCTCTGGGGATGGGACTCAGGAATCTGTGATTGTAATGAGCTCCTCAGAAGATTTTATGCACACTGGAGTTTGGGAAACTCAACTTTCCATAATTAATAATACATTAAACTAGAGAATGTAGTAGCAGGGAGGATATTTCCCCCTGCAATTCTGGCTTCTTCTTGGGTTGGCAAGTAAACAAATTAACGTCTGACAGATCAGTAAGTAAAAAAAAAAACAAATTTAATTACATACATATGGAAAATCTAAGTATATATACATTCTAAAGCCAGGGAAAATGAGGGTGTACATCCTGAGCCAAAGAATGGGAAGGGGTCTGGGGCTTCAAATAGAGGAGCATTCACATGGAGAGGAGAGAATGACTCATAGGATGAAAACCACATGCTCTCTCATTCAATAGCTGCCCAGGCATATAGAAAGACCTCACTGACAGAGAGGTTATTCTGGAGATAATTCAAATATGGGTACTACCTCTTATTTTCTTTCTTATAGGTAGTTAAGGGAGTGTTAAAAGTTTCTCATTTGCCTGCAATGCCTCCTGCAGGCATGGGGAAGTGGTAGGGCCTATCTGAAAATCTTGGGATACCCATCCTCAAGCATCCCAGTCCTACCTGAGTATCAGCTATGCCAATGGAATTTAAATTACCATGTTCCTAGACTCAACACCTAGGGATTCTGAGGTGGCCAGATTTGAGGACTATTCTATTCTACTGTCACTTAACTAGAGCTCAAATATTCAAAGGTTTGGAATAATTGTTCACTAGATTATTCATTTGGATGAAAAATCAACAACCAATAGATCAAATAAGGCACTGAATACTACATGAAAGTATCAAAGATTCCTTTATATTCTTCATGTAACACAAAGAAATGACAGAAGTTGTGACTCTAGAGCTTGGAAACATTTTCAACAGGATTATATATAGCAGCTTCCCAAAAGATCAACAGAAAAACTAATGTTAAGCTTCTTAATTTGATTGTGGTAAGAGAGAACTATACTGAAGGTCTAGTTCGTGCCTGTAAAAGGGGAAAGACAAAGGAGGATACTTATAGAAATTTAGGACCTGGGAAGACTGAGTTTAAGTCAAGGTATGGAAGACAGGAAACTGGAACTGAGCAGAGTTTATGACAAAATAGCTTTGAGTTTAGGGGATCAGGAGAGGGTCTAGAATTCTCTTGAGAGCAAGCTGTTACTCTTGGTGGGTAAATCATTTTTACTACTTTTCAGTCTTATCCTTTTAGAGCAAGTATTCCTGGAATAAGTAGGCAAACAATTTGATATGGTCCCAAGATTGTTGAACACAGGAGGAAAGTATATTATTTTTTCACTTTAATTGAAATAAAGATATTTACACTGCAACCTTAACTAGCACTAAAAAAATGCACTTCTCAGAATTTTACATTCTGTAAACACTTTGGTAGAAATCATTAATATTTGTATTTTTATTTAACAATTTACATAAAGCACACACACACACATTGTATTTTTTATCACAATCTGTTAAAGTAGGTAAACTTAAAAGTAAAATGCCCTACATCATACTTTTGTCTGAGTTGCTATAGCTCCTTAATGCAGACAACCTACAAGCAAGTTCTGTGTGTTCCAGTTCACAAATTCTTACAGAGTGAAATTTGTTTTTCAATATACAAGGTCCCTACCATCAACAGGTCTGACCAGGAATTCATAAAGCTTTTCATGGTGAGGATTAATGAGTCATGTCGCTTTCATTAATGAAATGAAATATATCACATTTTCAAATGGTCTTAAAATTGCAAAACTCATCTTAATGGTTTCTTCAAGTTGAGGTAATATTGATTTGCAACACTGTAAGGGGCAGGATAACACAGAGCAGGATCTCTATGACCCAAGCAGACGGGGTAAAGGAGGAAGAGAGTCCTGGAGCCTCTGTGGCTTTTGCAGGCTTTTATTGGGATTTACCAGGTACACAGCAGCCAGGAGTCCTGGAGGGCAGGAGGCTGGCAGGCCTTCCAGCCCCAGCAAGTGTTCACTCTAACTGGGCTCTCCAGTGTTCTCTGGTGTCTCTGCTCCGCTGCTCTACTGGCGTCCCCGTGATGCCGCCCTATAAGCTCAGTATTAGCCCAGATGAATCCCATTCACATATGCCCACCCCCTACTCCAGGTGCCCGCCATCAGGCATACATTCAGAACCGCAAGGATCCATCATCAGTCCTATTGGTGGGAGGGCAGAAAAGCCTGATAACACTATATATTATTTAAAGGAGTAAGTTCATAACTCCTCACATGTATGTTAGCAACCCACACCACCACCAAAAGCTCCCATATTTAGAGCGGCAAATGCCACAAATCTGTCTGGATTAGTGAAACACATTCTATGATGACCTGGAAAAAAAAGCTCACAAAGTAAAATAGGGGAATAGATCACAGATAACCAAGGTATAACATATCTGATGAACTATCTCTTAAAAATAAAATGTCCAAATATATTAAGTTAATGTCCCTGGCTGTTTGAAGAGTGGAAGAAATCCATTTCCCCATGTCTTTGTTCAGGTAGATCCCAGAGTCTAAATTAGAGGCTCTCAGGTCACAACAATCACCTGGGGAGCTTTGAAAATTATAACTGTGAAAGCACCTCTCCAGCCCATGAAGTTTTCACAATTCTCCAGGTGATACCAACCATGCTGCCAGAA
>NW_023601674.1:0-42785 GCF_014898055.3 Talpa occidentalis
ACATGTATCTATCACTTATTTCACCTAATAAGAAAGAAGCAGCAGTAGCTTCATTATATACTTTATTCAGTGCCCTGTTAAATTTCCTAAAATGATACATTTTCAGCACAAATAAATATGCATAGTAACTGCCATTGGTAGTTTCTGGTGTAGGTACTTCTAATGGTGCTGCTGTTGTGACTTAGAACAATTTCTAAATGGGACCTGTAAGGAAAAATTCTTCATTAGAAATAAAGTAAATTATGGATGCACAAATCTCAACACCGAGTGGCTTCTCAGACTGGAGACATTTGACAAGACACGGAAGGGGAGTCACTGAGAGCAAAGGTTCAGGGATTTGTTTAAAAAGTAATTTATTTTTGGCTTCCTGCCCTCTTTGAAAATCTTTCCCCAGGCAATAAACATTAGAATGTTATCATCATTGCCCTGGTCTCCACTTCTTTGGGAATCAGGAGGCTGGTTTCCCTGTAGCCTAGGGCTGCCTTTATGCCTTCCTCCAGGAAATGTGACCTTGGCTTGCAATAAAAGTCAAGAGGTTAATCTGGTACTTGGAGCTGCTGCCCCTGGAGATGCTAATTCGAACATTAAATCACAATTTTAATTCATTATCCAACTTCCTCTTTAAAATTCTTTGCATTAAAGCCTTTTAAAATATTACATATTCTGCCTGCCCTGTATTCTGAGTGAGCATCTGGCCATTTGGGTATGCAACGCTGCTATGGGTCCTTTGTTAGCTTAGTTGGAATAAACTCCACTCTCCAGCTCATATATTTTCCTTAGTGATGAGATCGACCTCAGGTTTGACAGGTGGGAGCCAGGGGGTTTTGCTTTTTCATTTTCTGTTCTAATTATATGCCTCGGCATTGACTTGAAGATGACACCCCTGCAGGGTAGAATGGGCAGCAAAAATGTCTCCAAGGAGCCTTGTCTTTCCAGTCAGTGTGACCAGGAATCAGGGTCAGTGTGACCAGGAGGTCCTCACCCACCTTCTCTTTAGCTCTCCTCATCCTGGCCCGAGTGCAGTACCCCATATGAAGTTGAGAATGTCAGAAGCAAAAGAATTGACCCCACCTGGCCAGATGACCAGGTGAGAAGTATAGAAGGCAAAGAAGTGTAGAAAGAGTCCTGAAAAGCAGGGGTAGCAAAAAGAAGCTCCTATTTTTGGTTGTGAAAAGACAGACGTCCTTGACTCAGGCCTGAACTGTGCAGGTGCTGGACAGTAAGAACACAGTAAGAATGATTTTCATAAAGCTTTATTACATAAAGACACTAAACTTAGAAACAGAATTTTTTTTCTTGCATGTTGTAAGCAAAATCTTAAATTTGTTTTTATTCAAGTCTTTCATTCACTCATATATTCATTCAAAAAGCAACTGTGGAGTATTTACAATATTTCATACTTTGGAATTAGCAGATACGAGAATGAGGAAAAGGAGGGAATAAGGAGGAAAAGAAGAAAAAATAGACCCAAATCTTTGTTATAACGGAACTTACATTGTGGTGGAGATGGATAATCCAAAATAAACAAATAGATTATACATTAAATTAAGTGTGTATACATACCAAAAAGATAAAATTATGCAGACCAATGAAAAGAACCATAAACATTTGGACTGGGATTGAAATTTTCATGTGTCAAGGAAAGCATTGACTTGTCTATTGAAATAGTTGCTGCTGTGTTGTGGATTCAGAGTTTAAAAGGAAGTTTATTAAAAGAGGTTATTCAGAGCCAAAGTGAGGTTCCAGCCCAGGAGCACAGGCGATTTCTCTGACTCACCAACCTTCAGGTTTAGCCCCAGGTTAAACAGGTAAGTTTTGTGTACATAAAGTATTGTTCTTTAAAAAAAATCTGGTTAATTTCTAACATTTTCAGGAACTAAAAGAGGTCGGATTCTTACATCCCTAGTTAATGATAAAGGATTATCATTTAACTTCAAAGTGGTCCCTCATTATGCAAACTCAGAGCTGAGTTTCCTTATAGGGAGAGGTGTAAGGCCAAAGGTTATTTGAATACTTCAGCCTAGAAAATCCCCCTGGAGACGTGTGCATGGAGTCAGTCTGTTATCTCCAGTTTCTCCTTCCAGAAGCTGATAAACAGGAGCTCAGACTAGGAACTTTTCATTTATTTCCTTTGCATTTTGTCACAGGTTTCTTCGAGAGGCAAACAAAGACCTTGTTTTGCTGACTTCACCCTCGGAGACAGCCCTGCCTGGCTGGGAAGAAGACATTTCCTGTAGAGCGAGATGTAGAACCCTGGGGTTTTGGTCCATGCACTGGTAAGATGGCTGTGATGATCTATCTGAAAACCACGACGGGGTAGGATTGTGTCTGTTGTGAAGAACGTCACAGGGAGGTGGATAAAAATGTCAAAGCTCTGGGCCATCTGAGATACACCTGGTCTGATGGTGGAGCATGTACCTGCAGGAAACAGGTAGGTGCAGGACACGATGGGAGAGCAGGGGCCGGCCGTGGTCATGTAGTAGGTGATTTCAATCCTCACCTCTGGGGGCAGTTGAGGAAAGAGACACATCTTCTAGCTAACATGGGGAATGGACTGAACTGGAGCAAAGCAGAAGGGAGCAGATTGGGGAAGGGACTTGTGAAATAATTCCGGTGAGAACGTGGGGGCGTGGCCAGGTGAGGAGCTGCAGGCTGCAGCAAAGTGGTCAGATTTGAATGTCCTTAGAGGAGAGAGGTCGGCCTGGGGTATGCTATAAAGGGAATTATCCCAGATAGCTGAAAACTCTTGGCCCTATATGTCTGGATAACCAGCGCTGGGGAAGGATAAAGGTATTGAACAGAATTTTTGAAGTTAGGAAATTAGGATCACAGTTCGGGGCAAATTAAACTTTAAACTTCCAGAAGTTAAACCTGCAAAAACTACAGTTAGGTGAGTGTGAAATTGTAAGGAGGCCTGTTTTTATAACTCGTATCAAAATATCCATGAATATATAAAATAAGTGAAAATGAATGAACGGATGATGATTGATTGATTTAATGAATTTTAGAGGTATGCTCAGACACTTTGGGAGAAAACTGCTCATAACCAGGGAAGGATATTGTCTCTACTTACGTTATAACTGCTATTACCAAGAAAAAAAAGAAATTGAATATGCTAGAAAGCAAGTATCAATGTAATATAGCTTAAGTGCATTCAAAGAAAACACAATACAATTGAAACAGCCATTCCATTGCACATCAGATCTCAACAGAGAAAACAAATGTTTCCCAATGTGTTAGTTTCACCTCTAAGCAAATCCTTCTTCAACTGATACATATTTGGTTCTTTTTCCTTGCAGTAGAGGATGGATTTTGACTTTTATGTGTCCTACATGATAGAGTGTTTGCAAATCCACCGTCTCTCCATCTGGGTTCTGACCTGTTTCTCCCCTGGTGCCATTCTTCTGCCCAGGCCGAAGCAACATCCCCATTCCTGAAAGTTTCACCATCAATTTCCTGTTTCTGTTCCTAACTATTCTTTAGCATAGAGAATAGTAAAGAATTATTCATTTCATATTATCCCATATGTAAATATAAGAACAGTGGCAGTTTTTTTGTTCTCTTTTGCTAGAGATATGGAGAATTTAGGAAGACAAAATGGCCAACAACTACCCATAACACAAAGCCAATGAACAACAAGGACTATTAATGAGGATACAAGTAGCACATGTTTTCTTCAAGGAGGGAAATAGAAGGAAAGAGAAAGAGAAAAAGGATAAGGACGAGGCAAGCTCTTAACATGTTAAGAACACTTTTTTGTTGCCATGTGATATATTGTCATGGGGTATGTTCTCAAAATTTTTATTAGTACATTTATTACCAGAAGTAAGTGAGATTGTTGAAAATCAAATAGCCAGTTCACTCGTTCACTAATTCAGCGAGCACTCAGGCCACTGAAGTGGTGTATGATTTGTTAAGTTCAGGGCTTAAAGGAGGGTCACAGCCCACGGTGGCTGGAGTAGCCAGCAGTGGACTGAGCAGTTATGATGCCACCCCAGGGGGTCAAAAAAGTCTTTGGTTGGGAAGGAGCACTAGCCACACACACGATAATAAATACAAGCTTTTGTGGGTGTTTATGTAACAGTGGAGTCTAAAATGGGGAGGTTCTATGCTCCCTGCACCACCTAATGAAGAGTGGGCCTGAGCTGGGAGGAGAAGCTCAAAGAGACTTGGAGGAAGAGTCTGAAGGGTGGGGGAGGCACACGGAGCAGAGAGTTATGTGAAGAAGCCACACTGGCTCCTTTGCCTTGGACTTGTGCCAGGGACTTAGGGAGCATGGAAGGAGACAGTTGCAAGAGACAGAGACGTGGGTGAGAGGCCTGTGTGGAGGGTGCTAGTGGCAGACTTCATCTGGACTTGTGCTTTTGTTTTGCTCTTTTCCTTCCAGACCTGCTTGGCCCCTTCTGTCCCTTCCCTATGGGTCCCCACCAGAAGGTGCCTTAGACTTGTGGCACACTTTTAAGCCTCAGTGGCCCCTCTTTGGGCCAACCCTGTCTGGCTGGACCTTTACCCATGACGGGATGGGTAACTTTGAATGTTTCATTGGGAAACTGTTATCCTTCCTCTCTTCTCTCCCTCTCTCTGCTATGCACACCAATTCTATTAAACTTCTTTTCTATTGAAGTCTTACACACTTAAAGTGCACCTTCTCTTTATGCAGTGGTTGTCTGGACCCATTTAAAAAGTGCAAAATTTGGGGGTTCTGGATGATAACATTTGCAGGAAAGTCAAGAGCAAAAAAAAATCAAAGAGTGAAATAATTTGGTTTCTATGAGATGATGTTTAAGATGGCATTTAAGCTGAGGCCTATTGTTAAGAAAAATGGGGAGGAAACTGGTTCATGAGAATAATTAAATAAATATGCAATTTTTTATAAAGTCAACATGTGTGGATTTCAGTGAGTAGGAGAGTGGACTAAGCAAGATGGAGCAGAAAGGCAAATTAAATTCTGCCAGGTTTGGAAGGTCAAGTCAGGGACAGAAGCAAATCTTGTGTTGTTCTTTACTATGGTTGAAAAAATATTCCAATTTTATGCATAGTTAGCTAGTTTGATTTTTGTAATAACTCTAGGAGAGATGTATTTTCACTATTAGCATTCCCATTTTAAAGATGGGAAAATTAAAGGCAAAGAGTTTACAGATAAAATTCATGGACATAGAAACCAGCTAGAGCCAGGAACAGCATTCATGGGATTTAGATGGTGTCCTAGGAAAAGGTGACAACAGAATTTCAGGCAGTGAATAATGTGTGTTCTAACTTCAAAATATACCTCAAATTAGTATATAGTGAATAATTTGAAGCCAGGCAAGGAAGAGTTGGAAAACCAATACCCCAGATAAAAGATGGTGGTGGATCAAAATGGAGGGGCTGTATTGAAAACAGAGACACAGATGACTCAGTAGTTGTTTTGTAGATAGTATCGATAATATCCACCCAAATTGCTAGTGAATTTCACATGGATGTCAAGTACAATCCTTCCTGTCTCAAATGAAAATTTATGTAGATGTGCTTTTACTGGTATGGGATACACTAGTCTAAATAATGGCTAGCTTATGACATGTCTTATGAGAAATTGCCATGTCAACACCATGAAATGTTCAAGTAAATCATAAGTTCATATCTCAGAAAATACACTAGGACTGGAGGTATAAGTCTGGATGTTACAAAATATGGATGGCATATAAAGCAATGAGAATATATTTGATGATCTAGAGGGAAGAGATAGATAAGGATTTTTTTTTTTAAGTTAAAAAATAAATCCCTAAGTCCAACGTTTAAAAGTTAGTAGAGGAATTATCTCACTGTAGAAAGTTCTGGCTTTCTCTTCTTTCTTTTCACACTCATTCCCTGATATTTAATCTACTAATGTGATGCTCTCAGGCTATCCTTGTACTTATAAATCAGTCCCCAAGAACAATGGTCATGGCTGATCAATGTTACTTAGAAGTTAAATAAAACATTTAAGCTACCAGCAAATACCTATAGAGTCCATTCCTCCATGACCTTGTTTTTGTACATCTTCTACAGAACAGTCTGTTCCCATGAAAAGGAGTCACAACCAAGAGACTGTTAAATCAAGGGACTTCCTCTAGCTGAAGGTTGTGTTTGTATGCACTTTGTTGTGGAAATACTGGGTCTTTTAGTCTTTAATCTTAGTCAGCCAGCCTGGCAGCTTTGAAATTGCAGCAGGAAACTTCACAGAAAGAGATAAATCAGTATATCATCTGCATAAAAAAGACAATGTATCATCATGGTAAATAAGATAAACAAATGAAGCACAGATACCTGGGGAAGCTCTCCTGGGAAGAGTCAATAATAAAACTAGGAATTCAGGGAAGTTAAAGAAATGACAGCCATATGACCATGAAGTCATAGAAAATTTCATCATGGAAGTCACACACACACACACTCAATCATGTCTTGCAAACATTCCTTGAGAAGTGTCAAGACCGCCTAAGTCTAGAACTACAGTTAAGAAATAAACAAAAATAAAAAGCACAGACATAGAGTGAAAAGGTGAAAATGATAAACATAATAAGCTTTTCTTCAGATCAGAAGTCTTTTCAGGATTAAAATAAAGTTGGCCTTTAAATCATAATTCAACCTACCTGATCCCAAAGACAAATGAATCAATTTAAGGAATACTGTCTGATGCATAAGAAGGAACTATCCTATGGCTGAACACCTTTGTTGAAACACAGAACAGGTTTGAAAGAGAGCAGAAACCTGATTAATTTTCTGGAGAGGGGAGTCCTGCATTATTGAAAGCATGACTAACCGAGACAATCTCTCCTGAGTGATAAAGTGACCAGGTGGATGCTTTTAAAGGCTGTGGGATCACTTTTGAGAGATCCCACAAGTCCTTTGGGAAGAACAGACTGATAACAGTTGTGTGCTGCTAACCTCATACTCTTTGTCCATAAAAGGCACTGTAGACATTTCAGTATAGACTGAGAGACCTGAAATTGGCAGGGCAGAATTAGCAGGTGACTCAAAGTCTTGAAAAGATAATGGGGGTCAGGTGGCCAACTGCAAGTGTCCTCAATTTTCTTCTCCAGAAAAGAAAACCACTTGGCTGAACCTCTGGGCATCCACGGAAGCCATTATTTTCATCATCTCTGTCTTTGTTTTTCATGAAATATTATACACCTTTATGGAAGACAAACACTGGTTTTGGGACTATGACTATGCAGTAGCAGTTGGTAAACAGAGTTGCAAAGCAAAAACAAGAGTGCTAGGAGGGAAAGGTGCAGGGGATGAAGTAAAATAGGTTTTAAAATCATATTTTCAACTGTATCATAAACATAAATGAATCTTATAATTGCCAATACATGCTACACTTAGCCAATGCTAATATTCACATAATTCACTAATACAGTAGAAAAGACCACCCAAAGTTGAAGAAAACAGTCAGGCATATCCTTGAGGACATTGCTTGTGACATATTTCTGCAGCATCAAATTTCAGGAAAATGCAAAATTCTCGAGAACACTAGTAAGAAGTCTTCAGCCTATTATGAGAGACACGATGTGACTTTGTGTTATGACTTATGCCACGCCCATTACTTTCCTTCTTTGGAATTACACTGTGATGCACATAATTTTGTTTCCTCCATACTCCATCCTAGCACCAAGTGTCTATACCAACTATCCATTTCTCCCAGCACACGGACAACATGAAGACTCTTAAGTTTATTCCTCTAAGTGGATAGTTTGCTTGGCTAACATATAGGGAAGTAAGTGAACATAGCAGAGAGAGAAAACCAAAACCACTTTACCCTCCTTTCTACACTCTGATGTCCATTAAAGCTCTGTCCTCTCTTTTATATCAATGCATCAGGGCCTCCCTGGTGGCGCAGGCAGTTGAGAGCCGCACTGTGAAGCTGTCTGCAACCTCTGCAAGTGCCAGTTTGATCCCCGCTGACCTCAGAGCAACCCAGATGGCGAGCAGACCTCTCCTGTCTCGCCTGCTGCTCCCCTCAGCAGTGTATTTCATCAGTCTGCCTGTTCTGTCTCTGGTGAATCTTCTCACTCTCCCACACATCTGGCCTGTACCCCAGTTTTTGTATAAATAAATAAAAATCTCTAAAAAAAAAAATCAATGCATCATTGCCATTTCATCGGTTGAATACAGGTTTTTTAAAAAGATGTATTTATTGATGCATACAAGAACTTGGGTACAGGCCAGTGTGGGGGGTGAGAGGGTTCACCAGAGACAGAGTGAGCAGTAGAACAGGCAGAATGACCGAAATCCACTGCTGAGGGGAGCAGCAGACGAGACAGGAGAGGTCTGCTACACCATGTGAGTTGCTCCCTGGCCGGCTGGGGATTGAACTCATGCTGCAGTGGCTGCAGATAGCTTCATAGCTTGTGTCTTAACCCCTTGAGCCACCAGGGAGGCCCCTGAAGCAGGTTTTGAAACCCAAAGGTTGAATTCAGTTCTCAGCTTGGTACATAGTAGAAATAAACTCTAAGCCAAGTCACAAAATTTCTCTACATTTATTTCCTATTCTGTTGAGTGAAAGTAATAATAATGCTAGCATTACAGAAATGTAGTGAAGGTGAAATGAGAACATGGATGTGAAAAGCAGTTTCTGCAGATAAAGGAAATAATTAAGAATATGCTCCTGCTCTCAGGTATGGAAGCCCCTGAGGAGTGACCTTAATTTGAAAATTCTAGCTATAGAAACTAGTTAATAAATTCCAGAAACAAGATGCAGGATTTTGGAAAATTTTGCAGTGCAAGGAGAGAGCCATTAAACCTTCAGTATAAGGGCTGAAGACAAGATGAGATCACAGGTGTCAACTTGTCACTTGTCTCCCCCCACCCACCAAGTGCTTTTTAAACATCTTTGCTTCGTTTGATTAAGTTTCAGATCTATGAATTGGCTCGTCAAGGTAGAATTTCAAAAAAGTTCTCAAGAACTTGAATACCAAATGAACTTCAGGAAGTAGTCCTATCCAAAATTAATTTTATTCTTGAGGGTAGAAGTGGCTAGGGCATGAAATTATGACGATGGCATAGTCAGGCATAGTCGCGGTTATGGAAACTTGCAGAACCTTCCATCATTTTTCTATTGGGAGCAGTTTAGAAAAAATGTCACATTTAGAAAATATACATTCTTAAAAAAATCCCCAGGAGAAGATCTCAACACAAAAGTCAGGAGCTTTAAAGACATTGGCGTTTACTGTGAAACAGTGGTTCTCAAACAAAGGCAAATTTGGCACCTTTATCTCCCCTCCCACAGGACATCAGCAATGTCTGGAGACATTTTTGTTTATAACAACTGAGTGAGGCCAGGGATGCTGCTGACATCTTACAATGCACAGAACAGCTGCTGAAAGCAAAGCTTTACCCAACATAAAATATCATAAATGAGAGATGGAGAACCTCTGTGGTAACTTTATTCCATAATTCCAGAATTGAACATGCTCGTTATGATCCAAATCCAAAAAGAAAGAAAAATATTAGATTCTGGGAATGTGCAGAAAAGTATCATTAAATGCAAAAGAAAGATAATTTTCTTCTTAGAAACTAGATTTGTATCACAGCAAAACACCTCAGATGAGTATGAGTGATTTGGTTCAGCCAGAACTCAATTTAAAGATTTCACTTTGCTAATTATGAGGTGTTTTTTTTTTTCCCTACTTTAGGCACTTGCCAAAACTCTACAATACTTGTTTCTCATCTCTGAAAATGGACATTGTAATACTTCCATTTCAGCAATATTATAAAAAGCAAATGACAATATTCAGAAGGACCATATGGATTGAGCAACTAATCACAATTGATACCACTATTTTACATGGGCTAGAACAAGCCACACTAATCCTGTGTCATTAAAATTAAAAAAGTGTCCTAGTGGAAGATACCAATAAGAAAGAATAGGCCAAAAATTGCATTATTATTCTCAAGCCTTGAAATTTTCAGCTGATTTGATTCTTTTCAGAAAGTGCCCATGAAATAGCAGCAAGGAACATGGACCAAAGGTCAGTCTGCCACAGATAAATGCTGAAAGAATAGGTACCTGGTTGATTTTATTTTATTAATTTTTAAAAATATTTGTTTTTATTTATTTATGCATACAAGAACTGGGGAATAGACCAGAGGTGTGGGACTGAGAGGATTCACCAAAGACAGAGTGGGTCAGCTCCGTGGCTGAGATTGAACTCAGGCTGCAGTGGTGATAGCACTGAGACTCAATCCCTGTGCCAACAGGGAGGGGTGTCAGGGTGTAGTGTTGTGTCATGGACAAGCCCTAAGGTGAATGCCAATGAATGACATTGTCTACAATTGGATTCTCCTGAGTGGAGATAGAAATGTACTTGGTTGTTACCAACAGACTATGGCAAAGCTCATATGTCATGCCCATGACTGAGTCACATTACCTAGGATTCCAGCCTTGCAACGTAGAGAGGTTATGTTCTGGCTTGAAGGAACAGTCATGTTATGACCTGCCTGTGGAGAGGACCACATGACAGGAACCTCCAGGCAACTTCTAGCACTTGAGGGTGGTCTTTAGCCAAAATGGGTTCCTCAGCTATACCAGTCATCTTGACTTCAGGCTGGGAACACCCTGAGCAGCAGATGAAGCTAAGCCCCTTGTCTGGACTTAAGATCATCAGAAATAGTGAAATAATTAACATGTTAGTTAATGTATGGTAATCTAATACACAACAATAGAAGTGGACAATAATGAGGAAAAGTTAATAATATAAATAGTGTCCCTAATGTGAAAGTAAAATATTGTCTATTTGAAGTTGAAATAATTGTAAATAAAGCTAAGACATGAAGGTGCTCCATGGACCATGTCTCTCTACCAGCCAGGCATCTCACAATCCTAGCATGAAGAACAAAAGCAGTCACCCCAATGGAAATATTTTATTAAAAATCTGAAAGAGTATTTACAATATTTAGATTTTCATGCAAGAATCTATATCTTATAGAGATAAATGAGAGCCAATTAAACCAATTTACTAAATGGGAACTCTTTTAATTAGCAACAGTCTGCAACATGTTATCATCCAGTAATCTGAATGTAATATATGAATATTTCAAATTTATTAATGTCTTAGTAAATAGTACAAGCACATGAAAGTCAACATGAAAAATTAGGGTGCATCAATTCATTGACAAAACATAAGGTCAAATTAATCGTGCTTAAGAAAAGCTCTCTGGCATTTGACAAATCTTAAAGTCAAGGTCAAGTTTTAAGGAGAACATAGTTTTTTTCACATTTGTCATCCGTGGCATGGAAGAGGTATTTTAATTAATTCAGGAAATGTATCGTCTGTGGAATTATATATAGGTGTAAAAGAAAGTCATTTAACCTGATAATCATCGGGGGGAAAAAAAGCCATAAAGCAGCATTATATTTCTGCAGGTTTTAATATGAACAGTATGTGGAAGGGAACATTGCGAGCAAAATGAAAAATGACACTTGTCTACTGGTGAGAGAAGGACTCACAGAGGGACAGATCTTCCCTCTGAGCCCACCAGGCTCCATGTGCTTTTCTTCATCACATTTAAGTCCAAGGAGGATTTACAAATGAGGATTAGCAATGTCACTTGTCTGAGGAAGGCACATAGCTCTCCCAGCTAATGATAATACGACTCAGGACAACATTTACGCTAATTAGCCTGTTTTATACAAATGCACCAAGCTGACATTTTTGATGTCATGGTGAGTACATTTTTGCTCTTGCAATTAAGACACACATACAAATAAATAATTAGGTAGAAAAACCTCCTTAATAATTTTTGACAGGATGAAGGATCAACACTAATAAGAATTCGGTCCTGAAACAGGACTCGAAACAAGCACATGGGAATAAATAAGAAAATCTGGATTCAGTGTCATTTCCTTGTTGCACAAATGCAATAATAATGCATATGTTTATTGTGAAGAATTGAATTTGATCATGTTTACTAAAATGGAATGTCTGACAAATGGAATTCTTCAAATATTGTTGCTGCTGTTGGTTTTCAGTTATCCAGGTTAAACGGAACCACAGCAATCATTGACATTGATGAAAACAGTCACCACCAGAGAATTTGCACAGTGGACGCCTCTCAAAAGGCTCTCAATACAAATTGGTTTTAAAGGAGTGTATCCTTTTAATTAAAGATGCCACGAAAGTAAATGAGCACAGAAGGTTGCACGTCTTCCTCCGACTCAGCGCTGTTCTGATGGGAGAAGATCCTCCAGGAAAAATCACTGCAGTGAAGTATTAAAAGGAACACAAACCCAAGGTTATAGCATTTTGAAGGTCTCTGTGGACTAGAAGATTCATGAGAAAGCAAGACACTGAAAAGCAAAGTCCAGGAAAAATAACAGTCACCGGCCACTGAATTGTCACTCAGTGTCACTGTGCACTTGCAGCATGAGGACGGTATCGGTCGAATGACACAGGTCCTTTCTTGTATTATTGCTCCGTCATTGCAGAAATGAAAAAGTGTAACAACAGCCCATTTTAGGGACAGGTGCTTTTCTGGTATCATGTTCAAATGATTGCCATATTAGTAGCATTAGTCATTCTACCAACATATAACTTTAACGACTCCAATGAGGTGGATAAACAAATTCAGATAATCCTACAAGGCAAATGCCTCCTGCAGTTCTCTCTGCCTTCTGAAGCTGCAGTGGTGAAATGGCATAATTCACTTACTCTCTAGAGTGTCATAGTTTAATGGCATTTCACAGCCATGGCACATCACATTACATTATGTTCACAGCGTCAGCACGAAAGCCACAGCTCCATAAAGTGATAACATCCTATAATGAGACATACAAACCCAATGTAATGTGACATACAGGAAAATCAATGCAGCATATCACTAAAAGCACCCCAGTTTGGAAGGGGGTACCTATGGGCATTTCAAATGAATTTACAGATCATTCATTTCCTATATAATTCCACTGTAGTTAATTTCTGTGCATCTGCCGACTTCCACTGAGAAATCTAATGTCGAGTGTGCAGGCTGTGAGATTGCACCACATATTTCTTTCCCAGAAGAAGCCATGGAGCAAAATGCAAATATGCAGCACAAACCATTTGAAGGAATTTAAAGAATGGCCAATATTACTTTTTAAAGGGGTGTTTTCTTTGCAAAGATTGTGTAAATGAACTGGCACGATTCTGGCCTTGGTACATGAAAAGAAAAAAAAAAAAGGGTCTTTTTAAAGGAAAGCAGTAGCCCATTTTTTGACTGGATTATTTTCTTTGTTGTTGTTGAGTCTCATCAGCTCTTTGCAGATTTTTGTGATCAGTCCTTTATCATTAGTGTTGGGTGCAAAAATGTTCTCCCAGTTGGTGGGGTTTCTCTTTGTTTTTGTTATTGTCTCTTTTGCTGTGCAAAAGCTCTTTAATTTGATATAGTCCCAGCTGTTTATCTTTGCCTTCACTATCACTGCTTTGGGTGATGTGTCTGTAAAGGTGTCTTTGATGTGCAAATCACGTAGTGTTTCGCCTATATTTCCTTCTATATATTTTATGGTTTCAGGTCTTATGTCTAGTTCTTTAATCCATTTTGAGTTGATTTTTGTGTATGGTGTGAGGTGGTGGTCAAGCTTCATTCTTTTGCATGTAGCGACCCAGTTTTCCCAGCACCATTTATTGAACAAACTTTCTTTGCTCCAATGCATAGTCTTTGCTCCTTTGTCAAAGATTAGTTGACCATAAATCTGTGGGTTTATTTCTGGATTTTCTATTCGATTCCATTGGTCTGTATGTCTGTTCTTGTTCCAATACCATGCAGTTTTGGAAACTTCTCTGAAGAGGAAATGCAAATGGCCAACAGGCATATGAAAAAATGTTCAACATCACTTGTCATCAGGGAAATGCAAATCAAAACTACCATGAGATACCATCTTACACCAGTGAGAATGGCACATATTAAAAAAACTAGCAACAACAAATGTTGGCGAGGGTGTGGAGAAAAAGGAACTCTTCTGCACTGTTGGTGGGAGTGCAAACTGGTCCAACCACTGTGGAAAGCTGTGTGGAGATTTCTGGACCTACTAAACATAGAGCTTCCATATGACCCAGCAATTCCACTCCTAGGTATTTACCCAAAGGACACAGAAACATCAATTCCAAAGAACACCTGCACCCCTATGTTTATAGCAGCACTGTTTATAATAGCTAAGCTTTGGAAACAACCCAAATGCCCAAAAATAGATGACTGGATCAAGAAGATGTGGTACATATATACCATGGAATATTACTCAGCATTCAAAAAAGATAAACACATGCAATTTGCTGCAACATGGATGGCGCTGGAAGGGATCATGCTCAGCGAAATAAGCCAAAAAGAAAAAGAAAAATACCGGATGGTCTCACTCATAGCAGGAATCTAGAAAACTTAAATAATGGACCAGGAAAATGAAAAACTATAAGAAAGTGAAAATCAAAATCAACAAAAAACTATGAACCAGAGACACTTTTAGGGGGGCGGGGGCGGGAGGGGAGGGATTGGGGTCAGAATGGGGGGCGGCAATTGTATGGGGAATATAACAATAAATTTATAAAAAAAAAAAAAAAAATTGAATTATATAAATTATAATTTTTTTTTCCCTCGTGAAAAAAAAAAAAAAAAAAAAAAGGAAAGCAGTAGCGATTATAAAAGGATTGAAAAAGTAGAACTTTTTCCTGGTCCCTTATTTAGGTTTTTTAAATTCCTGCTATGAGTGAGACAATCCGGTAATTTTCATTTTCTTTCTGGCTTATAGCAGCTGCAGTATTTTGCTTTCTTACCAACAGTGTATAAAAGGTGACAGATTCTCCAGCTACCTCCTCACTTGAACACTTGTTTTCTGTCTTTTTGACAACAACCATCCTAACTTCTGGCTTTGATGTCCATTCCCTAGTGATTAATGATGTGGAGTGTCTTTTTCTATAACTGGCCATTTGTATATGTTCTTTGGGGAAGTATCTATTCAAGTCCTTCATTTTTTTTTTTTCAAGTCCTTCATTTTTTAATTGAGTCATTTATTTTCTTCTGTTGAGTTGCTACACTTCCTTATATATGTATGGGAAGTTAGCCTCTTCTCAGATATACAGTTAGCAAATATTTTCTCATCTGTGGGTCACCTTTTTGCTCTGTTGATTGTTTCCTTTGCTATACAGAAACCTTTCAGTTTTTCTACTTTTGCTTTGTTACCTGTGCATTTGGTGTTAGATTCAGGAAATCATCACCAAGACTGATGTCATGAAGCATTTCCTGTATTTGTTCTACTAGTAATTTAATAGTTTCAGGTCTTAATTTGTTCTTAATTCCTTTGAAATGGCATTTGTATATGTTGTAAGATAAGTTTCCCTATATGATCTTTTGTAGATGGCTATTTTTTTTCCCAACTCCATCGTTGAAAAGGCTCTTTCCTCATCTGTGTTCTTGACACTCTTGTGGAAGATCAGTTGACATCCACATGTGGGTTTATTTCAGTGCCCTCAATTATGTTCCATTTGTCTCATCAATCCTTATGCCAGCAACATACTGTTTGATTATGATAGTTTTGTAATATGTTTTGAAATCAGGAGGTGTGAGATCTCCAGCTTAGGTCTTCCTTCTTTTTTTCTTTATATTTATTTATTTATTTTTTACTTTTGAAATAACACTTGTTTACAACACTGTATGTAATTTAGGGGGAAAAGGTTCACTCATCTTCAGGTGTATTTTACCACACAAACCACCAGAATTCCCACATCCCTTTACCTTAGACCATAGGGCTTTCCCTACTTTGTTACTACCTCCCCCAACTCTAGAAGCCTCACTTCTGTGGACATGTCCCTTAAGATTTTTTTTTAAGCTATTCACAACCTTTGAGATTCCACATGAATTTTAGGATTTTTTTTTGTTATATTGCAGTCTATCGCTCCTTTCAGTTTTGTTAATGTTTGCTTTATATATTTAGATGCTTTAGTAGTAGGTGCAGATATAATTGTTACAACTTCCTGGTTAATTGACCCTTTTATAATGATAGAGTCTTTTTATGTCTCCTGTGACCATTTTTTACTTACATGTATTTTGTCTGAAATAACTATGAGCACCCTTGCTTTCTCTTGTTACCATTTGCATAAATATTATTTTCATCCTTTTGGTTTTAATCTATGTGTGCCCATAAATCTAATCGGGTATCTTATAGACAAAGTGTGGTTGGTTCTTGGTTTTTTGGTTCATTCGGTTACTTTACATTTTTGTTTGGGGAGTTAATTCATTTACATTTGTAGTAATTCCTGATGAGAAAAAGACTTACTAATACAACTTTGTTGTTTCTATATTTTTCTTGACCTTTTTTTTGCCCCATTGTCTTGCTGTTTTCCTCTGTTTTATTGATTTTTTTTGTAGTTACATATTTTTTTCTCAATTTTTTTTTGGTAACTTCTATTGGTAGTTACTCTGTGTTTACTATGGAGCTTACATAAAATCATTGTGATCATAATTTTTTTTTAGCTGCTAACAACTTAATTTCAATTATATACAAAAACTTTACATTTCCATCTATCCTCCAAATATTTTATTGGTGACAAATTAATTGTTTTTATATTGCATATGCATTGACATAATTTCATAGCTAGAACTGTTACCTTTTAACTTCTATGCCAGAATTATAATTGATTTACACCACACCCCATTATAATCATGCAGCATTTTGTTTTTGTCTACATATTTATCTGGACTGGTGAGAGTGATATTTCATATGCTGTTTAACATCTTTTCATTTAAATTTGAAGATTCTGTTTAGAACTTCTGGTAAGACAGGTCTACTGGTTACAAATTCCTTTAGCTTTTGTTCACCTGGTAATTTCTCTTTTCTTCATTTTTGAAAGACAGTTTTGGCAGACACTGTATTCTTGGTTGGCAGGTTTTTATTTTTGTCTTCCAGTACTTTGACTATATCATAGCACTTCCTTCTGGCCTACACAGTTCTTTTTTTTATTTTATTTTATATAATTCTTACATCATTTTTCACTTTTGCACAATGTATGCATTTTCATCTTTGTTATATTCCCCATACAATTCCCAAATTGTATGGATTAGGGTCAAAATCTGCCCTTGCCAGAGTGTGTCTCTGGTTTATATTTGCTTGTTGATTTTGATTTTTACTTTATTATAAATAGTCTTTTTCCTGGTCCTTTATTTAGGTTTTCTAAATTCCCACTATGAGTGAGACCATCCAGTATTTTTCTTTTTCTGGCTTATTTTACTGAGCATGATCCCTTCCAGCTCCATCCTTGTTGCTGCAAATTGCATGCGTTTATCTTTTTTGCTGAGTAATATTCCACAGTTTTTAATGAGAAACCCACTGATGATGATGAGTTGCCTTTCTCTTGTTACTTTCAAAATTTGATTTTACTTCTGAGAGTTTGCTTATGATGTGATGAGGTTTGGATTCTTTAGATTTGTGTTATTTGGGATAACTGGGCTTCTTGCCTAATTCTTTCATTCACTTCCCCAGATTTGGCAAGTTTCTTTAATTATTCATTTAAATAACCTTCTGCCTCTTTCTCTCTTCTGCTTGATCAGGTCTTTTGTAGAACTTTTCAGTCAACAGTTCACTTCAGTTGTTGCTTTCTTGAGCTCTGCAGTGTGATCCTGTGCCTCTGAATCATGTACAGAGCTGTAAACTATTATGTCCATAATAAACAAATGAAGAAACAAATAATACATACAAAGCCAAAAATTTCTATTTGTTTTTAATATATTTTCTCTCTATGGTGAAATTCTCATTGTTCAGATATTAATTTCTGGAGCTTACTGAGCATCTTCTTGGTGGTCATTTTGAATTTTTTATCAGGTATTTACATACCTCCAATTTTAGGGTTTATCTCTGGATACATTTTTCTTTTCTTTGATAAGTCCATTTTACCCTATTTCTTTTTGTTCCCTGTATGTTTGTATTGGTATCTACTCATTAGGGGAAAAAAAAAAATCACCTTTTCTAGTATTTAGTCTTTGGAGGCCAATTTCAAGCAGGGAATGACATTTACCAATCACCCTGGCTAGATATTCTGGGAATCCCGCAAATGTTTTCCATAGATATGTTTTTCACTCTGGAATTGTGCACATAATTAAAGAAATCTTGATTTTTTTCAGGAGAAAAACTTATATACATAGCAAATGATATATATTGTGATATATAGTGTGTACTTACCACTCATCTGGTATCACCTTGCCAAGCATATTCTGAAGGAACACTATCCTGCCCAGCTCTTTTTCTCTCTGTGGCCACCAGATACCTAGATTATTCTGGGTTCCATTTACAATCCAAGACAGGACAAGCAAGGAAAAACCTGGGTGGCCTCTTAAAAAGCTAGATAGTTGGGTTCATGTCCCACTCTGTTCTCCCCATAAATGAGAGCTGTCAAGTTGCATTGGCTTCTATTTTCTGGGCCACCAGTACCCTCATCACCAGGGCCCCCTTTGGGTCTGCTCTCAGGGGCCCATTGGGCCCCATCTGTGCTATGGGACAGACAAGACAGAAGGTGGTAACCTCAAGGGGAGTTTCTGTCTCTCCAAAAATTCAGTATATTGGTCATATAATGTACTCGCCCCTTGCACTCCCTCGAGGGAATATCTGTCACAATTGGCATGACATTTGGAGTTTTCCCACTGGCAGGGTGCTATGGCCAGGCATTATGCAGTAATGATGACTTGATTGTCCTCCCAGCTTTGATGTGGCTGATTTTGCTGAGTCACGTCAAAGTTGCCTGAGGCTCAAGAGCCTTTAACTGGTGTCTGGATTTCTTATAAAGGAAATTGACCCATGTATTGTTGAATCAGTGTTTCAGAACAGAAGGAGGAAGGTCCTGGACATTTTATCCTGAGACTTGCTGACATCACTCCTCTAGCCCTAATTTTTATACTTAGACCATTTTCAAAAATAACATTTTAGCAGAGGTATATCAATTCATAGACATGTAAACACCCTTCTTTATCTGGAATGCATCTGATCTCCAACTTGCAGAAGGTATAAAATATACTCCACATAGAAGGCTAAAAAATAAGACCATTCAAGATAATACTTGGGATAAAGGAACTATTTGCTTGTTTCTAATATATTTCCTAATAAAATGATATTTAAAACATTAATATTTTAGCCTATTTGATAACAAGTTTCCCAATTCATTGTTTTTTTTTTTTTATTTCAACAAAGGAGATACTAAAGATAAAATAATAACATGTTTGAAAACTGTTTGCCCAACTTTAATTTGGTATCCCTGTCTAGGGCTTTAAATTCCCTGCTTGGTTACACTTGTACTCTATTTTTGCGTGCTGTCCAAATTGTGTGTTAATGTGTGTTGGTTAGATGGCATGACCTCCGGTCAGTATATGCACCTTTAAAATTAAATTAGCAGTGGGTTGCTGATTTAATCAGTCAAACTAGGAGATAACCTCGAGAAATTTATAAGCTAGCCATTGACAAATACAGGCTTATAAATTTAACAAACCTATCATTTGGTGACACCCATCTTTGAAGGATAAAACCAAGGACTTATTGACCAAGAGCAGTGATTCATTAGCAGCAAATCTGTGTTGGGCGAAGGCTCCCAGGAGGACAATGTCAGGAATCTCTGATTTCCCAAGATCTACAGCACATGACAGTCCCAGAGCATGGGACAAGTGTTCATATAACACATGTCAGTGTAAATAAATAATCACTCCTCTCTGGGCAAAGACACAATCTATTTTTTACTTTACTCAAGGTCACAGTACAACATGGCATCTGTGCTCTCTCCCTATGCCCCTTCTCTATTCTCTGTCGAGAGAACGAGGTTACAGCAGTCTTACTCAGACCCACCTTCTGTACTCTGGGACCTCAGGAGAGAAAACACACAGTGAGGAGCCTCCCTGGTGGCACAGGGATTAACTCTCAGTGCTATCAAGCTATCACCAGTCACTGCGGCCTGAGTTCCATCCCCAGCCAGGGAGCTACCCTCACCGTGCAACAGACCTCTCCTGTCCCCCTGCTGTTCCCCTCAGCAGTGTATTTCAGTCAATTCTCCTGTTCTGCTCCCCACTCTGTCTCTGGTGAATCTTCTCACTGCCTCCCGCCTTTGGCTTACACCCCAGTTCTTGTATGCATGAATAAATAAAAATAAAATCATTTTTAAAAAAGAAAAATAAAATAGAGTGAAAGAGAAACTAAGACAGCAGTAGAGATCTTATGCCATTATTTTGCAAATTTGACTTTGTACCTTGTTTGGATTTTTCTTCTCCTCTCCTCTGTTAAGGTGTGTCTAAGTCCAGGGTGATAACAGAAAGTGTTGGTGATAGTTCCCGCAGAACTAGCAACCCCTACCTCCTCATGCCCTTAACCCATCATCCAGGAATTAGAGGAGCTGGGAGAACAATTTTGCCATTTTTATCCTCTTCCTCAAGCAAGGATTTGAGAATCCAAAGAGGTTTCCGGCTGTAACAGTGGGATACCCACAGAAAGGGGAGGTTCCAGGTACCCTGCCCCCCAACCCCAAGGAGCGGTGGAACTGAGGGGAGGGACAGCTGAGGAAGACTAGAAGGTGACTGGGAGAGTGACTTGGAAAGACAACGTGTGGAGGAAAGATGTTGAGGAAGACTGGAGGAGGCACATGGAGCAGAGAGACATGAAGAAGAAACCCCGTTTGCTTCTCGGCCTTGGGCTTGTACCAGGGACTTGGGGGACATGGAAGGAGACTCTTAAAAGAGACAGAGACGTGGGTGAGAGACCTGTGGGGAGGCTGCCCAGGGCAGCCCTTCTCTTGACTTGTGTTTTGATTTTGTTCTTTCCCTTCCAGACTTGCCTGGCCCCTTCTGCCCTTTGCCTGTGGGTGTCACACTCTTACACCTTCTCTTCTCTAAAGTATCAGGATTTTCCTCCAAGTGTTCTTTTCTCTTTCTGTTTTTTTTTTTTTATTTTATTATGGTAAGCACACACGCGCACACGCAAGATCTGCCCTCCTGGGAGAGTTTTAAGCACAATGCATTGTTGTAACTATAGGTGTAATGCTGTCCAACAGATCCTAGGACACATTCCTCTAGTTTTCATCTGTTGACTAGCAAGTCTCCATTTCCCCTCCTCCCTAGAGGATTCAACCACCATTTCACTCCTTGCTTCTGAGTTTGATCAAGGTCTTCTGAGCCTGAGCGGAGAGAAAGAAGTAAGATTACCCAGAGGAAAATGGCTGGCTGAGCTGCAAGGCCACACTCCACCCAGAGGGGGCGCTCTGGAGCCAACATTTCAGACTATGATCAGAGTCAGGTTGAACTGACCCAAGCTTCACCCATTGACACCTAGTGTGTCACACCCTGTGGGTACCCTTGGACAAAGGGGTTCTCTGCTGCTGAGGCTTTTTCTGAAGGGGCTCACAGTTGCAGAACCTCCAAGGGCACCCCCAGCAGCCAGGCCTTCTTTGCAGGGAGACCCCTCCAGCTGTTCTTCTAAGGGTTGGGTTTTTTTTTTTTTTTCTGGTCAAAGATTTATAGCAGCAATTCTGCTCTACTCCACAACAGGGTGTCTATTTTTGCATTAAAAATGTGTCAGGACCATTTGGTTGCTTCCTTTAATCATTACAAAAATATCATTTTTTCTCTTATTTTGTTTTTTTACACATGTTGTCATCCACTCTTTGGCACTGAATTTTACACATTATCATGTTTTGATAATCTTGTGTGCACAACTAAAATGCAAAAGTCATTATCAAGATAATTCAAATTGGATTGGGATTGTCGTTGCATGAAGTGGTCAGGGGATCAGGGGGAAAAATTTTTTTTGGCTAAAATTATCTTAATATCTTCATTTTTATCTTTACAAATAGATACTTGAAAATGTTTTTCCATGAAAAATGAACTTATCTTTCCACAAGTTACTCAATCCCAATTACCCATCATAACTAACCTTTTAGAAAGCTCTCTATAGAAATAACCGCACATCTATCAATCCATTCAATGTATTTGATCTCATTTTGCTGATCAGATAATTGTCTTTCATATGAGGGTAATTTTTTGTTTCATTTAAATTCCAGATCAGAGAAGTAAAATGGAAAGTTCTAAAATTTGCTGACATAAAAGTGTAGATAATTGACTTACCCGGGACAAATGTATATCTCATACATTTGTCAAATAATAGTATTTTCCACTTTTATTCAGTTATGGTTCAAGCAACTGCATATACCCTTCAGTTTCCCCATGGACTGTTCAGTAGCACAAGGGAAAAACACTTTCTGGAACAAGTTCTCTCCAGCTTGTTAAAAAGATGGGTGTCACTATAGATTTCCGAAGTGAAATGAGTAACAAAAAGGAAGATCAAATTGGTCAACAGAAAGATATCCCGAGCTAACATCTTTGCACCAGATGTGAAGGACTTTTTTTATTACCAGAAAGAAAACATTTATATAGACGGGGATCTCAAAAGTAAAATCAAATGCTGCATTTTGTACCATGTTAAACTGTGTAATAAACCATCTTCTCTTATACTTAAAACTGTGTTTTTATATGATGACAGTGACATTTTATATATTTAGCCCACAGTTTTAACAGCTCCTAAATATTCATAATGCTAATTTTAAGTCACAGCATGATTTGTTAATTCTTATAACTCTGCCAAACCTTGATAAATTGGGCTAAATTTGAACCAGATTTTCTAAGCCTTACAGGGACATATTAATTCAATATTATTACTGTCAAGCATAAAATATGTTCGGAAGCTTCCAGCATCACATCACACCACTTCACAGCTGAACTGGCATTTCATTGCCTTAAACTGACTAACTTCTTTGCCATCGAAATAACCAATAATGTTGTCTATTGTTCTTGCATTTAATAGAGTTCATTCTTTTGATAAAATTTGTAGAATAGGTAAAGGAAATAGAAAAAGTTCTTTTGAGAGAAGTAATAGCTGAGCTAGTTAATAAATACGAACTACGATGTTTCACAAAATTTAAAAATGTCAAGAAAGAAAAAGAAGCTAATTTATTGATTGTAGTAGGTTCACCAAATGCTAAATGTGGTAAACAGCTCTAAAAAATGAAAAAAAGAAAAAAACAAAACAAAATAGAGAAATGTCTGTTCTTTTCTTAGATACTTTTCAAAGAAGTAAACATGGTTTATTAGATTTATATCATTTAGAGTGCAATATAAATAAGCCCATATTTGTTCATATTGTCCAGAAATTCTTATTTCCTGGTTATGAAGCTGTGTTATTTCAATATTGTCATATTTTCATGCCAAATATGAACCTGATTTAGATTTTTGACTGTGGGGAAGGACAGTTTTCCTACTCCATTTTATCTAACTCCCCAGGGCAAGTGAGTAGCACCTGTGATGATGAAAATATAACACCAAAATAATCTCGAATGTCAATAACTTAAAAGATAAATGGCACATGTATTTCCCCAATAAGGTTCTTCCCTTGCTTTATCCTACTTGTGACTGCATAATTATCTTTACCTCTCTCTCTCTGAGGTTTTTTTCTCCAAACTTGGAGACCTCTTTCCTGCATCTGGATTTTATTCCTTTTGCAATAAGAATTTCTGCTTTAGAATTTGTGCTCCCTTTTGCACACTTTCATTTTTTTGCTCTCTGCTACACACTGCTTTAATAGGCACATTTTAAAAAAAGTAAATAAATAAAACAAACAAAGAACTTCCCTTTGCCCTCCCTTCTTCCTCTGGCTTTCATTTTATTTTTTGCTCTTGTTCAGAGAAAAACATCTGGAAACAAGTCTGTTGGTCTCTTCAATTCTCCAACAGTATATACTTCCACCTCCTTGAAAATGCTTTATGTATCAATTTGCCTGCTTCTTTTTAAAAAATAGACTTACTTTTGTAAAGCAATTTTATATTCAAAGAAAAATTGGACAGAAAGTACAGAGATTTACCATAAATCCTCTTCCACCAACACTCTCAGAGTCTCCCCACTATCCATATCAAGGTGCTACATTTGATATAATTCATGAACTACAAGACAGGACACATTGCTACTACCCAAAGTCCAGAGATGCCATTAGAGTTGACTTTTGGTGATAGATAGGCCACTGGTTTTGACAAATGTATGATGACATGTATCCACCATAATGGTTTTTTACACAATGGCTTTGCTACCCTAAAAATCCCCTGTTCCTGTGCTGTGCTGCTCTCCTTCAGAGCTTAGTCTGCAGCATATACTTTTTATCCTATTTAAATGTAAGAATCCAGTTACCCTACTGGGATCACTGGACCTTTGTCTAGGAAACAGCAGTCAATTCATTGTGCTCACCAAGTTGAAAATTTCAATTGACAGTTTATCATTCCAACATTCTCACAAAACACATGTATCTTTGTTTCCCTGATGCTGCATCTTTCTGACATCATCCCTGCCCCTCTGTGGACCTTTTTATTCCATCTCATTCATTGGCTTTTCCTCTTCTAATCATTTTTTACATAATCAATTTTCACTTGGATCTGGCCCTCTATGCAACCCTAACTCCACGCACTCTTTAACTGTCCTTATTCAACCCCAAGACTTCAAATGGCATCTGTTTATTAGTGTTGCCTGTATTTATATGTGGTGTCTGATCTCAGGACAAGATACATACATTTCTCTACTTTCTAAATACTTCTAGAAATCCTAAACATTATATATAAAACAAAGAGAAGACTGAAAGGCAGACAGAAAGGTCAGGACTTCTAGGAGCTGGGGCCTCGAGGATAGCACCACAGTGACTTCTCTGGCTCACCTTCTTGCTTACTAAGGTCTGGGTTGGGCACTGAAGAAGACATCAGCACGGGAGCATTGGTGGGAACTTGGAAGAAAAGCCAAGAACACTGTAAGTAAAGGACCAGGAAGGGGCAGCTGGACAAGACATAACATCCCCTGGTAAATATCACCAATAAAACTCTGGCCCCACCACCGTCAGCTAAGTCAGACTAAAAGCCCAGATGTGTCTCCTTGCCCAGCTCTCATGAGGCTCCACCTATCCTCACCAGGGTGGTTTCACAGACCAAGTGGGAAGCTGGGACTTCCACTCCTCTTTGGCAAGGAGGAGGTCCCCGCCCTGCTGTGCACTCACACCCAGGCCAAGGGACATGCATGAAGAGCGGTAATAGGAACCCTCCCAGTGCTGGCCAGAATGATCTGCTCAGAAGCCTGTGGGGAGCCTGGGCTGTCACCCCCACCTACTGTAATGAGGTTGTGCCTCCTCGTTGCCGTGGTTTCGAGGAGGACCAGCAAAACACGAGACTCAAGGAGAATGGAGATTCTCATGACATAATATTCACAATGTCCAGGATACATCAAAACCATAGATCTTGCAAAAACATAACTGGAAAATACTCACATGAAATTAATAGGCTCCAAGGCTTTGATGCTAGGAATTACCTGGCTTGACAAGGGTTTTAAAGTAGCCATCGCAAAAATAGTTTAATTAGTAATTGCATATATGCTTGAAGGAAATGGAAGAGTAGAAAATCTCATTATCAAAGCAATAAATTGTCACCGAAGAAATAAATAAAGAACTAAATGGAAAAGCAAGAAAAATACAAAAAAAAAAAAATGAAAGTTCAAAAATTCTGTGAACAGGTCCAGCCGAGAATAGAGATAGCAGAGAGAAGAGTTAGTAAACCTGAAGACAGAAGAGGAAAAATTACCCAATCTGAGCAACAGAGAAAAGGAAAGAAAAATAAATGAATGGAGCCTTGGAAGCCTGTAGAACTATGATAAAAGATCTAGCTTCCCATGTCATCTGATATTCAGGAGGAAAAGAGAGAGAAAACACCACTGAAATGTCCCTGAATAATGAGTGGCTGAAGATACCTCAAATTTGGAAAAACATAAAAATCTCCATATTTATGAGATTGAGCAAACCTCAGACAAGATAAACCCAAATAAATTCATGCCAAGATACATCGTAATCAAACTTCTGCAAACTAAAGGCAATGAAAAACTTTTGAAAGCAGTGAAAAGAAGTATCTCCTTACCTATAAAGGCAAAACAATCCAAAGACTGTGAATTTCTCCTGTGAAACCATGGAAACTAACAGGGATTGCCACAACACTTCTCAACTGCTGAAGAACAAAAACTGGTTCCCTAAACAAATTAGCAAGTGGAAAAAAATCACTTTTGAAGTCTTACTTTTTAAAAACTTTGTGATCCATAATTGGATTATTTTGTGGGTTTTAGCCCCAAGGAGCAAAGCTATTCTTCCTTCCCATTGTATATGTTGCTAAATATCTTTCCAAGAGCTGAAATTTTTATTCTGTTATTTAGATTATTTCCAAATGTATATAACCTTGATATTTCAAGAGGAATTTTGGAAACAATGATTGAATATTATATAAGGAAAAAATATCTCTACTCATATTACTCATATCCTTACTCAGCCTACTTACTATGTGAACTTACTATGTGAACGTGAGCCAGACACTCTCTCTGTGTCTCCTTTTTCATTTATGAAAGGACAATAGGGCCTCCCCGGTGGCGCAGCAGTTGAGAGCCGGGCTGCGAAGCTGCCCACAGCCTCTGCAGTGCTGGTTCGATCCCCAGCCACTGGCGAGGGTCCCACATGGCACGCAGACCTCTCCTGTTGCACCCGCTGCTCCCCTCAGCAGTGTATTTTGTCAGTCTGTCTGTTCTGCTCCCCACTCTAGCTCTGGTGAATTCTCTCACCCTCCCGCACTTCTGACTGTACCCAGTGCTGTATAAATAAATGAATAAATTTTTAAAAAATTAAAATAAAAATAAAAAATAAATAAGGTCAGTAATAGCTATAGCTTTGCTTACAATGAGGATCCAAGAAGATAACATATGCATTTGCAGTTTGGGGAGAGCATTATTTTAAACTAAAGGAATATATAGAAATGTGTCATTGAATGTTCTGAAACATGTTCTAGGCATAGAAGGAACAAGGAGGTTAGTTTCTGTCTTCAAGGGACATAACTGGATGGAGAAACAGATAGACCTGTATCTTCTTTACAGTGGGGAACATGTGGTGGCCAATTGCTATAGGACTAGCAAGGACCTCACTGAAACACCCGTATGTAAGTCAGCTCAGCCACAGTATCACCGGCTGGATGACTACTCTCTCCAAAGTTCAGTTTTCACATTGATAAAATGCGGCCAGAAATAATGTACCCCTACACAAGGGTAATGAAGTTCAACTAAACACTATTCCTGTGAAATGGAATATTATTCAGCAATCAAAAAAAGATAAACTCATGCCATTCACAGCAACATGGATGGAGCTAGAAGGAATTATGCCAAGTGAAATAAGCCAGAAGGAAAAAAGAAAAATATCGGATGGTTTCACTTATAGCAGGAATATAGGGGAACCAAATAAGACACGAGGGGAAAAAAATGCAAAACACAACAAAACAAAAACAGACAATTATAAATCAGAGACATACTGCAGGGGAAGAGGAGCAAGAGGAGCACAGGGCACTGAGGTGATGGTTCACGGGTGCCTTGGGGAAGGAAACTCTATGGGGACTACACCTGAGGGGTTGGGGGAAGCAAATATTGTTTAAAAATGAACAATGATGTAAAAAAATAAAATAATTAATAAAAATAAAATAAAATGAAACTCTTCCTGTGAAGCATTCTGTCAAGGGTGTGACACACAGCATTGTCTCAAAATGGGAGATGATCAGTATAGTTATGAATCATCAGCTCTGTTTATCAGGATTGACTTCATGTGACACAGGTTCCAGGGGAGCAGATGTTCTTGAGACAAGTACCTCATGAACTCCAAGTGTAATTGAAGCTGCTAAAACAGGATATTGAGAACCAAAGAGGCAACAAACTTCAGGATAAGTTCTGGTACAATATACTGTGTCTGATATTGTATCTGATCCAGTGTGTGTCAGAGGCCACTTGGAACTCAGATCGTATTATTGGCAATAAACAGCTGTCAGAGGCACGGAGACCAGGGCAGGCATGATAATCATTGCATTTCTTTAAAGCACTTCTGATGGGAATCAGAATGGCATCTATGAAAGTGCAAAGACTGCATCAGGAAGTTCAATTATAATGCAGGCCCAACAACCCAATCACCCAGGGAACAGGAGCTAAAGGTCTGAATGAAAGTCAGAAAATAGGTAAAACTGATAGATATCAGAAGTAGGAAGACGAGAACTGAGTATAAACCAAGGGAACTCATTCATCGAAAGGATTCACACGCAGCAGGAATGGAAAACATGACAGGAAAAAGTTTTCCACACTTGACATTTTTACCACCGCAAAACATTCACCTGAAAGAATTGCCAAAGACCCAGATCATCTGTCTTAGAAATTCTTTTATTTCCATTTTGTGCCCAACAACCCACTCTTCCTCAAGGGCAAACAGGATGCCTTATTGACTCCGTCTGGGAAAGCAAATATCCTGAATGCCTAGTTATTGACACTCAAGAATTACGTCTTTCCTAATGACTCAGTGGGTGTGATATTCGGTAATGGGAGTTCTTAATTTGTGATTTTGATACACCAAGTCCCTTTCTGCAGCTGAATTTTGTCCGCTGATGTCATAGTCTGCAGGGATCCTGTCCACATGTGCTGCATGCAATTTCCTGTTATGTACTCTACATAATTGAATGATGCCTTCAACGCTGGTTTTCCAATAAATTTCACTCACGGTGACCTTGAAAATACCCTCTCTCCTCCAAATATTCTTTTTCTAGCTCTGGTCATTAATCAAATGAACACAGAGCATTCTATTTATGTTAATCTCAAAAATAGCAAAAAATAGTATAAAGGGTACATTCAAGTCAACTTGTTTTCTGTGACACATCTAATTATATTAAATGAGACTTTACCAGAAAAAATATCTCTAGAAATTAACACAGACATGGTGTATACACAGTTGTGTGTATACACAGTTGTGATATCTGGTGGTTATGGGTGTCACTTTGGGCTAATACTGTTTCAGGGTTTTATGTGTATTATATTGTTGTGAACTCTGAGATGTAGGTAATACCATTGCCCCATTTGATGAGTAGAGTGATACTTAATCCAATAGCTCTGCTCAAATCAGGATTGGGCTGGTGAACTGAATGGGGCTCACTCAGAGTCCTCATTCCTGCCCTCTGCAGTGGTGGTGAAGCTCTCACACGTGTGTGTATGTGCACACATCTGTATCCAGGATGACATAAATATTAAGCACATGCAGTGGCGCTCAGTGCAACTGTGATGAAGTCTTATAAAAGGAAGCTTTGAAACAAAGCCACATGTCAGCTCTGGCTGGAGTTGTCCATATTCTCCCTGGCCTATCTAAACCTCTGAACAACATAGAATGACACAGCACAACAGATTCTACAATTCTATCTTCCTCCACAGCTACTAGCAAATTAATACCAGCAAATTAAGCTTCCAGAAACCTCCTCCTAATTTCTAAAAATAGCAAGATTTTCCACAGCAACTACCTTTCCAAATACCCATAATCAGGACATTTTAATTGAACATGGGGAAGCAGAGTGTGATTTTCAGGTCACTCAGTTAGAAAAAAGTCAGTTACTCTGAACACATGCCTGAGGTCTGACTGACTGCACATAAATGAGTGATTTAATAAGCAATTTTAGAAATCAATCTTATTACTGTAGAGCAGAGGTCAAAAACTCACAGACCGAGGGCCAAGTTTTGCCCTCAGATATGTTTTGCTTGGCCTACATAATTTTGGCCTGTCCAGGGTTATAAATCTCTGGAAATAGTTGCCAAACTGGATTTCTGCTCCTTTCAAAAAGCCTGAAGATGGGGGAGCAGGGTGTCTGCTGCCACGAGATGGCCACCAGAACTCTCACTCCAGGGAATCAGTCCACTGGCCCATCTTTCTTGCTGACCTTTGCTATATTCTCCTAACACTCAGTGGGCTCTAGTCACTGACATTATTACCTGTGCAACCTCAGAGGTTGTTTGGATCTCAGCATTGTGCTTGTGAGTTACAGCTGCTCTTTCTTCAGTTCTGACTGTTCATCTGTCCGAATTTCATCTCTCCCAAATAGTATCTGTGATGAGCAGAATTCTGAGGCACCACCCAAGCCTCCAGGAATCCTAGCTCCTGGTATATACCAATCTCCTAGTTAGTCAATCAAATAGGAACAGATGTCCTGCTGGGGAGGGCTATTGTAGATGTGAATCTGTAATTAAATGAAGTCAAATGTAAGGGAATTTGATCTAATCCCAGGGCCTCTTGAACAGCCCAGGATTTTCTCCAGCAGTCACAGAAGCTACGTGAGGGGTTGCACTCCTAGCATTGGAAAGAGTGAACATCTCTGGTCTGCCTTGGGACTTGGAGGCTCCAACAACAGCCAGAATTATGTTTCTTCTTTAAGTCATTGTCCTGACAGAGGAGGCCCAGGGTGTTTCATGTGGGGGGTAAGAGGATGAATGAAGTCAGAACAGTCCACATGAGAGGCAATGAGGAGACCTGACTCACCGTATTAGGAGAAGGAGTTGGGATAAAGGAATGGGAGATGAGGTTAATGGGGAGCCCAGATGGCTGAAGAACGTGTTCATTATACAGCTCAAGTAGAGCTTAACAATATTGGAGAAGCAAGGAATGGTCATCACCATGGCAGGGGCATGTCAAAAGCATTTTGTCAAGAAGATCAACCAGATACGTACAATTGATGGGTGAAAAAAGAAATGCTAGCAACATGAAACTGTAATAATCATATAGAAATAAAGCGGTGTGTCCTAGCACAGGGGGGTGGGCATGAGGATAGAAGAAACGAGAAGGCAAAGAAACAACAGGCTGCGTTGGTAACTGTGTGAAGGGTAACTGAGGTGCAATAACTCATACAATGTTGGTAATTGTTTGTGGACAAGAACAATTCATCTTTGTTTCTTTTATGTAGTGAATACTTCAGTGCTATTTTCATAAGAGCTGTGTTCTGCTGAACTTTCCAATTAATTTCAGTAATATCATCTTTTTAAATGAGCTGCCTGCCTGAATTACAGCGTGATGCTGTATCAGAATCATATTGGTATTTTGGAAATTAACTTCAAATTATATTTGTTTGCTCTGTGTGCTTGTTTCCCAGGAAGCTGGAAAGTGCATCTTCTATTGCAGAGGGGGCAGGGATGTGTCCCTGAGCAGACAACTCTGCTATTAAATAGTCACAGAACTTTCCCAAGTGTATGGAAGAGAAGGGCTTGCCTGGTGCTCTTGGAAATATGTGAGGAAACTTGGAAATAGGTGAGGTTTCACGAGAAGATGAGGAAAATTATGGGATTACATGTATTCAGAATGAGCAATAGATGAAATGAGTGTATTAGGAAAATGAAAGTAAGAAATTGAATTTCTCAGTTTAATCTTTGGCCTAAAGGTCTAGGTTAGAGTCACATTATCCAGTATTGGTTAGATAGAAGGTGTCTCTTATCCTTTTCCAATCTTTCCTATGTATTTCTAATCACATCATGTTCTATCAGGGGATCCTTCCTTGATGCCAAACCTCTGACAGTCCTCTCCACAACCTGGAAAGATAGTTTAACCTTCTTGTATGCTTGCCACAGCTCTGTTCCAAAATATCTTCCTTCACTGAAGAATTATATCAAAAGTTATAGTCTAATCCTTGAGTACACTCTCTACTTCTCTTGTGTGTTGTACTCATCATTTATCATCCTTTATCTTTACCTCTGAAGGTCTAGATTAAATAGAACTTCTTCCTGGATATTCTTCTACTATATTTAATTTTATTGCATGTTTTATCAGTTTATTCAGTTATCATTTTTAGTTATGCAATGTATTTCTCGTAGCAATGCACAAAGCTGAAATTGTAAAATCTTCTCTTTGTCCCTCTATGGTTCCTCTCACTCTCTCAAATGGAGCACAAAGTTGTTTCTACTGAAAATAAAGTACAGACACACATACAAATAAATTGGTGAAATAAATGGTTTCTACTGCCTTAGACAGTTAACTGGAGATTAAAAAATATTTACATATATTTATTAAATGACATTTCTTATTTATTTTAATTACTAAAAAGACAGGACAATTTTATGACAACTTCAAATACTCTTTTGCAGATGGTGATGATAAAATAATGACTTAATATTGTCTTGTCTGACATATTCATAACATACAGAATATAAATTATTCCATGAGTAGAATAAAATGTCAAGGTAATATTAATAACAACAATAACTAAGAAAATTGTTTAGAATTTTTTCTGGAAACAACAGAAAACCAATGCAAAAAAAAAAAAGGAGAAACCACAAAATATAGCTCAAAAATTAAAAGAAAAAACATAAAGAGATTTAGCTTCAGGCACAGCTTGGCTTGGTCTCAAAGAACAGTGCCAATTGTCACCTCTTTTTCTATAGCCATGGGATATTTAATCTCAGACTCCATGCAGGAATCTCTGTTGGCTTAATTCAACAAAAATGAATTAATGAAGTGTGTGTGTGTCTATTAGGGAAAAGAAAAAAAAAATGAGAATCGCAGGTAATGGGCAGAAGGTGGTGAGGAAAGACAAATTTTAGTTGGGTTGACAGGAAAGGTTGTCAAGGGAAGAAAACTCTAAAGGAGGTGTTTGCACTTGGAGTGGAATGCCCTGGAGAAGGCACCATGGGGATCTCTATGAGTCTTCCAAGCAGAGGGAAGCCAAAGCAAAGTTTCTGAAACTGGACTGCATCTGCTGAGACTGAGGACAAAGGACAGTGTGGCTGGAGCAGAGGGTGGTAGGAACGATGCCTAACTGATAGATCAGGTGACAAGACCCTCAAGGTCATTTTGTTCATAGCAAGAATGTTTGCTTTTACTCTAAATGAAGCTTAAACTGAACAGTGGTTTGAGCAGAAATGTGACATGACTGGTGACCTTCTCAGAGGAACACTACTTCAAAGTTCAAGATCAAGTAACCATAACACTAAGGCTGAAATGGGAACGTGACTTTGACATGAAGAAGCCAGCAAAATGTCCAGGAGTGGGACAAAGATCCACCTGATTTGTGACCTCGACCCTTTCCTGAGCTGACCCTGCAGTCCTGTAAGGGGCTGGGAGGGGTCTACGCTGATGGTCTGAGCCCATGTCATGAGTTCCACACCCCTTTTTGTATCTGGTGGTGGAGCTGGTGTCTCTTAAAATACCCAGAAAAAATATGAAACATAACTCATTGAATTGATTCTTGAAATGATGGAGATGATGGAAGAGTCGGTGCATATGAAACGAGATCAATACAAATGATTTAAATGAAAAAAGAGAGAAGAAATTGGATAAAAAGAACCTGGGCCTCAGGGACACTATCTTAATGCCAGTAGGTCTGAGCCCTGTGTAGCTGCAGCTCAGCAAACAGTCTTTAGAAATGGAAGAGCTGAAACTTTGGTGGTGGAGTGGCGGGCACATGTTTATAGATGTGAGGCGTGCACTGAAATGCAAACACAGATGTGAGGAAAAACATGCCTAGGGACCGTGAGTTTCAGCTTCTGAAAAGCAAAATAAAGAGAACTTTTAGGAAGCAGCCAGACAATAGCCAGGGGGGCCCTGGTTTGAAAGCCTGTGGGGTTCGCTTTGGAACTGATGTGAAACAGAATGTGAGACTCATCTAGCAGCCTGATCCATAGTCTTGGAGAAACATCAGCATATATGAAGAGTGGTGGCCACTGTAGTGTCCCATGAATGAAACATCAAGACAAAGAGTAGTGCAGGGTAGAAAGGGCCATGACCACAGCAGGATTAGTTTACCAGGAAGACACAATAATTGCAAATGGAGATTTGTCTGCTAACAAAGCCTTGGAAAATAAGAAATAAAAATTGACAAAGTGAGAAATCAGTAATTTCATTACCATAGTAAGAGATACATATGTCCCACTTTAAAGATCTTTACGTAGGTAAAAATATCTAGGAAAATTTTTCAGTTAAAACTAAGATGGCTTAAGTGATAACTATAGAGCATGGTGCTCAACTATACATGAAAAAAATTTTTTCTAGTGTAAATTGTTAAATTCACCAAGAAAGACTGATGTATTGGGCCATTAAGCAAACATCAATACATTATAGTAATTGAAATCATATAGAGTACATTGTCTGACCATATGGAATTGCATTAGAAATCAATAATGAAGATTTTAGAATGGATAAAAACATTTTAGTATATTCTCTCAAAGAATTTATATTTGGCAATAAAAAATGGAATGGACATTGTGGATGAATTTCAAAAAAGTATTATGCTGAAGAAAGAAGCCAAACTAAAGAATGAATGCTTTATAATTTGACTTATGTGAGGTATATATTTTGTGAATGTATTATATGAAGAACAAGCAAAATCAGAACTGGATTTACAACTAAGTTATCGAGAAAGAATGAAAAGTGTACAGGGAACTTTGGAAATGTGATATATCATTATCAGGGTGATTCTTGAATGGTTGTATATATCTGTCAAAATTCACAGGACTTAAATTTTAAAAATTTAAAATTTTAATTTTAATTTTAATTAATTTTAAAATTTAAATTTCTTCATTTAAAAAATAGTGTATTGTTTAAAACAGGGAAGAGTGGAGGGAAATGTGATTAATTTGAGTCACTGTCTGTGAAACCAGGATATTATATTGATTTTCTAGGTGATTATTGTAATAATCTAAGGGGAAGATAGAGTTTAGGATAGAGAGGAAGAATAAATGAGTTAGGTGGTGGGCAGAACTAACTGATCACAGTTTAGACTGTGAACTTGCAGATGCCTGGAAATATTCTCCAACTTCAGTATCTGACAAAGTAGCAGTAACCCCCAAATCATGTCAACTGACACTTACATAGTGTTACTATGGGCCAGATGATCTTTAAATACATTAACTTTAAATACATTAACTCATTTACAAGAAGTACCCAGTTATGTCCAGTAGAATGAAAATCTTCCCTCATTCATGGGCCTCCCTTGTGGTGCAAGGGGTTAAGTCTCAGCTCTGTGAATCAATAAACAGCCACTGCAGCACGAGTTCGATCCTTGGCCAGGGAGCGGACCCACATGGTGCAGCAGACCTCTCCTACCTTGCCTGCTGCTCCCCTCAGCAGTGTATTTCAGTGGATCTGTCTGTTCTGCTCCACACTCTGTCTCTGGTGAATCTTCTCACACCCCCCATAACCCCCCTACCCCCTACACCCCAGGTTTTGTATGCATAAATAAATAAATCTTTTGGAAAAAAAAAAAAAGAAAATCTTCCCTCATTTAAAAGTTTCCACATTCATTATAAAAGTTAGTGAAGCAATTTACAATAGACATCAGTCTGTTTTGCAGCATGAATACCTAATGCAGTGTGCTATAATTTATAATTTCGGCTAGACAATATATTGCTCTTTTGTACATTCAAATTTGAGATTAAACTGTATTTACAAGAATGACTGGATTGATAAGCATGACCTGGAGGCCACTATGGCCAGAGTTTTGGTCACTAGCCTACCTGTGTTCATAACCGATGCTCATCCAGAGCCTGGATTCTGCAAAAACCTACCTCTAAGAATCCACAGTAATTGGGACTTTTATTTTTTGTTTTAAATCTTCTGAAATTATCATTTATTTTATTTATTTATTTTCTTACATTGCCTTTCATTTTTTGGTACAATATTTTATTTCTCCCCACCGCCACAGCACCTGTGAGCTGTTATCATAGTCCCTGCGCTCTCCCCATCCTGTTTTGACCCTTCTCCCTCCCTCTCCTCTGCTATATGCCTCAGATCTATGGTTTGCCTTTAAGATTATTTCCAATAAAAAATTCAATGGCATTCTGAAAAAAAAAAAATACCATACAACAAATATTGCTGTATTTTTTGGACTCACAAAAAATGGAGGTTTTTTTCATATGGAGTCCCCAAAAAAACCTCAAATAGCCAAAACTTTCCTGACTAAAAGGAGGAAGAATAGAGGTATTACACTTGCAGACTTCAAATTATATTACAAAGCCATAATAATAAAAACAGCATAGCACTGGAACAAAAACAGACACAGATTAATGGAGCCCAATTGAAAACCCAGAAATAAAGCCATGCATATATGGTCAACTAATCTATGACAAAGGAGCAAATAATATATACTGGAACAAGGAAAATTTCTTCAATAAATGGTGCTGGGAGAACTGCACCACTGCATGCCAGAGAATGAAACTAGACTACTACCTCACACCATACACAAAACCAACTCAAGATGGATAAACATCTTGAATGTAAGATCTGAAACCATAAAATAGATAGAAGAAAACATGCAGTTGGGATTTCTATCCAAGGAATTCCAAATGTGTAACCAATTCTTGGAAATGTATCCTGACATCATCCCCTATGAACATGATGTCAGTGAGAATCTGGAATAAGCAATGCTGTGGTGAAGGTCAAGCGTGAACTTTGCTGTGAAAGGAAAGAGGTTTTCAACCAGGAAAGAACCTGGCAGGCGTGGGCTCCAGTTTACTGGAGATTTTCTCTTAGTGTGTTGTGAAGGAACTTAGAAACCATCTGTCTTATTCAACTTTGTCTTTGAAAGTTTAGAACGTCTTAAGTAAATTAGATGCTAGAGGGCTTATATGTCTGAGTTTATAATACCTACACCAATACAACAAATTCTGGCAAATCTGATCAGTGAAGAGAAAGCACACTGATCATTGTGATGTGACCGCGGGAGTCTGGAATTGTACATGTTCCTCAAAGGAGTGACTAAAAATAATCAATATGTTCTCTCCAGTGTACCCTAGAGAAAGGGAAACCATCTCCAGCTGAAGGTACCTGCTCTCCTGTCAGAATCTGCAGTACTTGAAAGATCACTGAGTGTTCCTCATGTGTCCTTATTATCCACACATTTCTGAGCAGGTGCTAAATTCTGGCCTAGAAAGGTTAAAATAAGTTGTAACATATGGACAATGTATGAATTACCAATATTTAGATAAGATTATGGTAAGCTTCACATAGTGTTGAAACTTTAAAAACTACAAAGGATGCAAGTTTGAAAAAAATGTAATCATCTTTGTGTTCCTATCCAATCTAAAAAAAAAAAAAAAATTAAAACATCAAACCCACGTTTAGAGAGGGAAACCCAATTGTCCACCTGGCCTGGGGATTATAGTAGAGACGTGAGTAAGAAAAATGATGGTGGGTGGATTTTACAGCCTCAGGTTGCAGAGCCTTTAGCAAACAGAGTCAAAAAGTCAAGCACTTGAGTAAACAGTTCAACACAAAATTACTTACTGAATGCTATCAGAGGCTGTGGTCAAATACACCTGCAGCAGAGCTAGCTGGTGGAGAGAATGATTTAGCGCTGCATACAAATCAGTGGCATTCTATGTGTGGGTGCCTAGAGAGCGGCCAGGCACCCCGTGTCCCGCCTTCATTTACATCACATTGGAATTCAGATGGTGGTGAGACCCAAAAAGTGAATTTATTGTTGCAAGAAAGTCAATATTTTACAATAACTCTAGGCAGTGATTTAAAAGGCCATTTTGTGCACACCATTTACTTCTTCATACACATGTATATTGCTATTCATTGCCAGGGATACCGGGGAGCAGAGTCTTTCCATAAAGCTACTTCATTTGAAACCCTGGGTCTTTACAAAACAAACTGTCTAATCGGGAAAACAGAGTTATTAGAAACCAAGTTCTATGAATTCGAGGACAGGCTGTTTACTTTGCTGGTCTTTTCTCCCTCCACCCCATTTTCCCACATTTCTTAAAGAATTTTTCATTTGTAATGAAATCTATCACAAAGGCAGAACTTCCTACAGGTGACTTGCCGATGGGAATATGAAAACAGAGAAAACAGAGTGTAAACTCGACTTGTAAAGAGGGTGTATTTGGACTGAGGGAGTGCTGCGTGCATACATTTCAAATCAAGCCAGTGTTTTTTCTTGAACTAATGTATTTTTGCTTATTTATAAATAGAAGTAATACTGATACTTCCAGTTTTTATAACCTGCTTCTGAAATGAACTTTAGAGACTAAGATGTTTTATACAAAAACGTCCCATATGGCACACCCACACAGAAATAACTGCGAAGTCTATTCCACTTCATTTTTTATAACAGGTATTGAGTTCATAAGACAAAGAGAGAAATGAACACATTGGATACAACTATTTGCATTGGTAAATTCTTAGGTGTTTCTTTCCCCTTTCCTTTATGGAATTGAAGAAGGACCAGAATAAACAGTCCATTGACATCAGACTCAGGTTATGCTTTTGTCAAAGTGTAGCTTCTCTCTCTACTTCTGTTAATATTAATAAGTACAACTTATGCAAAACACGCTATCCGCTCTGAGCCTAAACTCTAAATTATTATAGAGAGAAATGCAAGGTCCCTCTGGATTATTTTCTAGTTTCTGCAGCCACTGCCAAGCACAGTGACCACTGCCAAGCACAGTGACAGTCTCGTGGCCCATCTGCATCTGTGTGGTGTTTCATGTTGCCCTGAATATTGGAGTTTAAGAACAAATCCAGGGCTAAGGCTTGGGCATAGCTTTTTCCCTGGTGTATTTGAGTAATGCATTGTATATTTAAGTGCTGGAAAAATGAAGTTAGGCTCACGGTAGAAATTTATTTGTTCAAATAAATGACAACAACAGGACTTTTCCCCTAAAGCTACTAAACACTGTTTCACCATCAAAAAATCTCTGGCGTGTGCATGAGCCAGGGTTGAAATAAAGGACAACCAAAATTGAGGAGAGATCGCCAGCCTGAAAGATGCATCTCAAAATAATCTTGGAGGTGGAGGAAATAACATATCGATTTCCTACCTGCAAAAGAAGAGCATCATTTACCATTCACCACAGAGTTCAAACAGCCGTGTGGAACAGATGAGATTAAACAATAAAATGTATGTTGGGGGGTGGGATTATAAATTTAAGACCTTTGCCCAAAAGAAGAGCTGTATGGCCAACCTTGGGAATTCAGGAGGGACCGGTGACTTGCTCTCACATCAACACATCTTTGGTCCTCTCTGGCCTTCTGGGAGTTTCTCTCAATGTCCACTGAAATAGCTCTCCCAGGTGTGTCTCCAATGAGTCAGCATTCTTCGACTGCTCACTCTCTTACATCACTCTAGGTTTACAATCAACCTCCTCTTTCCCACCATGGTACTTATTTTCAAACATTACTGGAGACAGACTTATGTGGTCCGACTTTGAGACATGTCATCTGGGAAATCTACTTGGCGACTTTATTCTGAATGATGGGACATCACATAATACAATCCTTTTAGGTCTGGGGCAACTAAAGTGAATAATTTCTCTAATTCTGCTTAGCACTAGGAATGCTTTCCTCTATACAAATACCTTTGCAGTCAATTGCAAACTCTTCACACTGAACACTCAATAAATTAGCCAACAGAGTATTTTGCATTTGCACAATCAACTATGAAATGAAAAAAAAAAAAAAAGACAATTTCTTGAAACTTGATTTGGAGAACATATAAATTGTCCTCAAAGCTCTTATCCCTGTGAATCATTATATGAAATTTCATGGAAGAGCTTTTATTGATAATATAGTGTCAACAATAATTCTTATATTTTACTGTTAAAATGCCAGTTTATTTACATCTAAATACTTATTGACATTATATTTACCACTTATGTATGCCATAGTGATCTATTTTTAAATATTTGTTTGAATAAATATGAACGAAGGTTTTCTGTGAAGGTAGAGAAGGAAATATTTATAATATTCTGTATATTGGCAAATTAAAATAATCTAACGTTTACAATCTCTAGCCTTCCAATCCACTCCATTGGTGTCTGACTTCAATTAAGTGTCCATAAATGAGGCCAGCACCAGGCTCTGAATTTTGATAAAGATCAGTTCAGCCTGAAATCACTTCAGCACATATGGCAAAAGTTGCATGGAAAATTAATTTTAAGGATCACTTTAAGTCATGTTGCTGAAACTGTATGGGCTTTTTAGGATAAAATTGCCAGAGCTGCTGGAAATGAGTGTCAGTAATGATATTTGTTAAACAAAATGAAGACTAGCAGGAGCCTCAGAAATGGAAGAAGAGGGAGAGATGACACTCAGAGAGCAAATAGCACCAGGAGCTTTTAAGACAATCAAAGGCTGTATAGTGCTGGGACGGATGAGATAAATCCACACACATTTCCATCCATCCTCTTTGAGAGATGGAGCACATGTAAACAAGAGGAAAAATTGGTAATTATAGAGGCGAAGTTTCCATGGGGGCTGCTGTTTTCATCTGGAGTTACTGTCTGCCTCCTCTCAATCAGCATGCTGCTCATCTCAGAAATGCTGTAAGACCCATAGTAGGAGCATAGATGAAGCCTTTTCAGAAATTCTAAAAGGGAGAATTCCAACATACAAGCTACCATTTATACAGTAGAATGAAAATGAGAAAAGAATTCATTTCACCCAGAATAAACTACTGATTTATACACCAGCATGAATGAGGGTGACTAAAAGGACATCAAAAAGTACCTCGCATGTGATTTTACCATAGGATTACATGAAGTTCTAGGATATGCTAAACTATTCAGTACTCGTAGAAATCAAATCAATATTTGTGATATTTTATAACTTCATAGAGTGGTAGGTTACATGGGTGTATTCACTTGTCAAAACTCCTTCATACATCTACCGAGGCCATGCATCTCACTCTGTATAAAGTATACCTGTTAAAATATGCACGGAAAAAAACTTAGAGCATAGTTAAACTCCAGGAACAAGGTATTAAGATATTAAAACCCAGGGCCTCCCCTGGTGGCGTAGTGGTTGAGTGCTGGGGTACGAAGCTGCCCACAGCCTCTGCAGCGCCGGTTTGATCCCCCGCCGCAGGATGAGGGTCCCACATGGCACGCAGACCTCTCCTGCCACCCGCTGCTCCCCTCAGCAGTGTATTTCGTTGGTCTGCCTGTTCTGTTCCCCACTCTAGCTCTGGTGAATTCTCTCACCCTCCCACGTTTCTGACTGTACCCAGTGCTTGTATAAATAAAATAAATGAATCTTAAAAAAACAAATAAAAAAAACCCACTTTAAAAAAAAAAAGATATTAAAACCCAGGAACAAAAACATTTCCACAAAACATCAAAAGTAACAATTTATTCAGCTGGTTGCCTGCTAAGTGGCAGAAACTGGGGCAAACCAATCAGGGAATGATTCTTGCCTACATTTCAGAGGAAAGGGGAAAAGAGCAAAATTGAGAGAAAAATGAAAGAAAAAATAAGTCATTTTACAATGTAGTAGATGGTGATAAATGCCATGATAAAACAAAAAGGCACAGCAAGGTAAAATGAATCCTGGGTGCTGGTCAGGGGAGCAGAGAGTTGGGTGGGGATTTTAGGTCTGCGGCCAGGATAGTCTTGTTGAGAAGATGAACGGACTGAGCCAAGCTCTGTAGCAGCTGAGGTTATTCCCCAGGTGAACATCTGGCGAAGGGCACCCAGGGACAAAGGGCAGTGCCTGCAAGATGTCAGGTGCATGCGATGTATGAGGGAGAGCAGCACGATCATTGTCCCTGGTGTGGTATGATCCAGTGGTGACAGCTGTGGGGGAACAGAGAGGATATTGGGTTCATTCCATGACTACATCGTTAGAACTGTGTGGGGGAGGATTCAACACGGGGTGAAATTTTGAGCCTGGTTATGGTGACTGGTTTCTGGGTTCTAACATATCTGAAAACTCAGACTTTACACCTTAAATAGATACACTTTGTGTACAGCCATTGTACCACAATAAAGCTCTTTTTAAAATTATTTAAAAATGCTCTTGTCAAGTTTTAATTCATTTAATGCTCACAAGTTTTTCAACAGTCTATTCAATGAGTCAGTAAAACCTCAGTACATTTTTTTCTGATCTGTGTGTTCTATTCTTATTAATGTGGATTAAACCATTAGTATTATTCTGGTAGTCCTGACACACTATCATATACAGTTAGACTGAAAAATAATCTAAGTCGTTATTTTCTTTTTATTTAAATATATGCATCTGAAACCAGGTCATACTATGTTGAACTTTGCAGTTGGCTTTTTACATTAAGTGAAATATATTACAGAGGAGTATAAAACTAATGATCCAGAAAAATTTTAATAAAATTAAGAATAATAAAATGAAATTTCATACTGGGTGATCACCCAGTATGAAATTTCATTTTATTATTCTTAATTTTATCATGTACTATGAATTAATTTTATCACTTAATTTTATCATGTACTATGAATTTCATGATATGTCAATACAGTGCACACTATTCTCATTTTACATATTCTTTATATTTTATTCGCTTAATAGATCCCTAAGAAGCAGGATATCGGGCAATGGTTATATCATAGATGTCATTAAAATGATAACTCCTTAAGCAAAGAGTGATATATATGTATATAAAATGACTTTTTGTCGCATTGTGCTGTGGTGGCTGCCTTCCCTGATGTCTTGTAACCATGACACAGCTGATGTTCCTATTCTGTTCTCCTACCAGCCAGTATGATTCTTTTTAATATATTTATTTATTTATGCAGACAAGAACTGGGTGTAGGCCGGAGATGTGGGAGGTGAGAGGATTCACCAGAGACAGAGTGGGGAGCAGAACAGGCAGATCTACTGAAATGCACTGCTGAGGGGAGTAGTGGGGAGACAGGAGAGGTCTGCTGCGCCCTGTTGTAACAGGGTGGTCCCCAGAAAAGGGGAGGTTCCCTGCCCCACCAAGGGAGGGTGGGAGCTGAGCAGGAAGAGGAGAAGCTGCAGAAGAGACTGAGGAAGGAAGCAGGATGGAGCCAGGAGACCTGGAGGAGGCGCATGGAGCCTAGAGACACGTAAAGAAACTGTGCTTGTTCTTTGGTCATGACGGGGTGAACAGATGCGCGGTGAGACCCGGGGGAGGTGACCATGGCAGCTTTTATCTTGATGTTGATTTTGTCTTTTCCTTCCAGGCTTATCT